>NC_070598.1:1489053-1506553 GCF_027409825.1 Scomber japonicus | reverse complement strand
GGAAAGGAGGGACGAAGGAAGAAGGAAGGAAAGGAGGGAGGGAGAGAGGGAGGAAGGAAGGAAGGAAGGAAGGAAGGAAGGAAGGAAGGAAGGAAGGGATGGAGGGAGGAAGGGAGGAAGGGAGGGAGGGAGGAAGGAAGGAAGGGAGGAAAAGGAAGAAGGAAGGAAAGGAGGGAGGGAGGGAGAGAGGGAGGGAGGAAGGAAGGAAGGAAGGGAGGGAGGAAGGAAGGAAGGGAGGAAAAGGAGGGAGGGAGGAAGGAAGGGAGGAAAAGGAAGAAGGAAGGAAAGGAGGGAAGGGAGGAAAGGAGGGAGGAAAAGGAAGAAGGAAGGAAAGGAGGGAGGGAGGAAGGAAGGGAGGAAAAGGAAGAAGGAAGGAAAGGAGGGAGGGGGGAAGGAAGGAAGGAAGGTAGGAAAGAAGGACAGAGGAAAGAAAGAGAGAAGGAGGGAGGGAGGAAGAAATAAGGAAGGAAAGGATGGAAGAAGGAAGGGAGATAGGAAAGGAAAGGAGGAAGGAAGGCGGGAAGGAAGGAGGGTAGGAAAGAAGAATAAGACGGGGTGAATTTGACCCTGGAGGACGACACAAGGGTTGAAAATGTTGTCTTTCATTGACTTGACTTCTCTAATCCTGATCCTGATCCTGATCCTGATCCTGGTCCTGGTCCTGATCCTGATCCTGATCCTGGTCCTGGTCCTGATCCTGATCCTGGTCCAGGCTGCTGGAAATGCTCCAGGACTTCAGCGCGGTGGTTGCCAGGATCCCGCCTCTCCTCTTCCCTCTGATGCAGCCGTTCATTGGCCGAGTGGAGGCGGCTCTCTCCCCTGGACTCACCACTCTGTCCTGGACCGCACTCAACACTGATGGATGTAAGGAACACGTGACGGACACATGCACACACAGATGTTTGCTACTGCTCACACTCACATTACCCAAGATGCAACGCTACTGCTCACACTCACGTTACCCAAGATGCAACGCTACTACTCACACTCGCATTACCCAAGATGCAACGCTACTACTCACACTCACATTACCCAAGATGCAACGCTACTACTCACACTCACATTACCCACGATGCAACGCTACTACTCACACTCACATTACCCACGATGCAACGCTACTGCTCACACTCACATTACCCAAGATGCAACGCTACTACTCACACTCACATTACCCAATATGCAACGCTACTACTCACACTCACATTACCCAAGATGCAACGCTACTACTCACACTCACATTACCCAAGATGCAACGCTACTACTCACACTCACATTACCCAAGATGCAACGCTACTACTCACACTCACATTACCCAAGATGCAACACTACTACTCACACTCACATTACCCAAGATGCAACGCTACTACTCACACTAACATTACCCAAGATGCAACGCTACTACTCACACTCACATTACCGAAGATGCAACGCAACTACTCACACTCGCATTACCCAAGATGCAACGCTACTACTCACACTCACATTACCCAAGATGCAACGCTACTACTCACACTCACATTACCCAAGATGCAACGCTACTACTCACACTCACATTACCCAAGATGCAACGCTACTACTCACACTCACATTACCCAAGATGCAACGCTGCTACTCACACTCACATTACCCAAGATGCAACGCTGCTACTCACACTCACATTACCCAAGATGCAACGCTACTACTCACACTCACATTACCCAAGATGCAACGCTACTACTCACACTCACATTACCCAAGATGCAACGCTACTACTCACACTCACATTACCCAAGATGCAACGCTACTACTCACACTCACATTACCCAAGATGCAATGCTACAACTCACACTCACATTACCCAAGATGCAACGCAACTTCCCTCCTCTCTTTCTTCCCTCCCTCCTTTCTTTCCTTCCTCCCTCCGTCCTTCCTCCCTCCTTTCCCTCCCTCCTTCCTCCCTCCTTTCCTTCCTTCCTTCTTCCTCCTCTCCTTCCTTCCTTGACTCAAGGACAACAGGAGGGTTAATAATAATAATAATAATAGTTCATTAAGGATGCAGACAGTCAATGTGTGTGCCTCCTAAAGCTTGATTTATACTTCCGCGTCACGTTGACAGCGTAGCTACATGTAGCCCTCTGGGTCCTCTGCAGCCACCACTGTCCGTTTTGACTCTTCCTTCCTTCTTTCCTTCCTACTTTCCTCCCTCCCTCCTTCCTTCCTTCCTTCTTCCTTCCTTCCTCCTTTCTTTCCTCCTCCTTTCCTTTCCTTCTTTCTTCCTTCCCTCCTTCTCTCTTTCTTCCCTCCCTCCTTTCCTTCCTTCCTTGTGTTGTCCTCCCGGGTCAAATTGACCCCGTCCGTTTTGACTGTTCCTTCCTTCCTTCCTACTTTCCTCCCTCCCTCCTTCCTTCCTTCCTTCCTTCCTTCCTCCTTTCCTTTCTTCCTTCCTTCCTCCTTTTCTTCCTCCTCCTTTCCTTTCCTTCCTTCTTCCCTCCCTCCTTCCTTCCTCCTTTCCTTTCCTCCTTTCCTTTCCTTCCTTCCTCCCTCCCTCCTTCCTTCCTCCCTTTCCTTCCTTCCTCTGCAGCCGCCACTGATTTGCTGTATAATGTGTGTGTCCTGTGCAGTCATAGGGAGTGTGTATCTGGCTCTGAAGGAACTGGACCAGGTCAGTAAAGTTGCCACAGACCTGCTGGAGTGTCGCATCGGTCGGCTGCTGGAGGCGATGTCATCGTGCCGTCTGCTCGTCCTGCCCGAAGACTCGCCTGTCTCACCTCAGCACCTCCTGCTGCAGACAGACGGCTCGGTCCAAGCTGCTGCTGTCACTCTGAGCTGGTGAGACACACTAATCCTGCTGCCTCTGAGTACATGTACATGACAAACGACAAAAAAACGTTGCAAGTGCTCCCGGGTCAAATTGACCCCGTCCGTTTTGACTGTTCTTCCCTTCCTTCCGTCCTTCCTTCCTTCCTCCCTTCCTTCCTTCCTTCCCTCCTTCTCTCTTTCCTTCCTCCTCCTTTCCTTTCCTTCCTTCTTCCTTCCTACTTTCCTCCCTCCCTCCCTCCTTCCTTCCCTCCTTTCCTTCCTTCTTCCTTCCCTCCTTCTCTCTTTCTTTCCTTCCTCCTTTCCTTCCTTCCTTCCTTCCTTCCTTCCTCCTTTCTTTCCTCCCTCCTTTCCTTTCCTTCTTTCTTCCTTCCCTCCTTCTCTCTTTCTTCCCTCCCTCCTTTCCTTCCTTCTTTCTTCCTTTCCTCCTTTCCTTCCTTCCTTCCTCCTTTCCTTCCTTCCTCCCTCCCTTGTGTCGTCCTCCATGCAGAATGCAGTTCTAAGTTACTTCCGCGTTGGCTTAATTTCAGAGGACCAGAACACCGATAAGCATTCAGGTTCATTTACTGTGTGTGTGTGTGTGTGTGTGTGTGTGTGTGTGTGTGTGTGTGTGTGTGTGTGTGTGTGTGTGTGTGTGTGTGTGTGTGTGTGTGTGTGTGTGTGTGTGTGTGTGTGTGTGTGTGTTTATCAGGCAGAGCCAGCAGGTAGAGAGGTATGTGTTTGAGCTGACTGAGGAGCTGAAGAGGAAGATGAAGCCAACAGAGACTGTTAATCTGGAGGTAACACACACACACACGCACACACTCTTACTCACACGCACACACACACACTCACACACACACACACACACTCTTACTCACACACACACACACACACTCACACTCACACACACACACACACTCTCTCTCTCACACACACACACTCTCTCTCTCTCACACACACACACACACACACTCTCTCTCTCTCACACACACACACACACTCACACTCGCACACACACACACTTACTCACACACTCAGACACACACACACATACACACAAACTCACACACACACACTCTTACTCACACTCACGCACACACACTCTCTCTCTCTCTCTCTCACTGACACACACACACACACACACACACTCTTACTCACACACTCACACACACACACACACTCACACTCACTCACTCACACTCAGACACACACAAACTCTCACACACACACACACACACACTCTCTCACACACACACACACACACACTCACACACACACTCACACACTCTCACACACTCTCACACTCACACACACACACACACACTCACTAACTCTCACACTCACACACACACTCACACTCACACACACACACTCTTACTCACACTCAGACACACCACACACTCTCTCACACACACACACACACACACACACACACACGCACACTCATAAAGCTAGCGTCCTCTCTTCTCCTCTCCAGGGATCTTTCCAGTGTCTCCATCCGGACTCCAAACAGAAGACTCGCTGTCTCACTTGTCTTCCTTGTCGTTTCTACAGTCTGATTGGTCAGCTCTGCCACCGTAACACTGAAGCTCTGGTCAAAGGTCAGCCGTCACACACACACACACACACACACACACACACACACACACACACACACACACACACACACACTGTCTCATCCTCTCTTTCCTCCTTTCTTCTTAAAGCCCATTTATGCTCAACGTACTTCCATGTGTCCTGTATGTTAGCATGAATGTTAACCAATACATCCACCAGGGGGCAGCACAGAGTCAATACATCCACCAGGGGGCAGCGCAGAGTCAATACATCCACCAGGGGGCAGCACAGAGTCAATACATCCACCAGGGGGCAGCACAGAGTCAATACATCCACCAGGGGGCAGCGCAGAGTCAATACATCCACCAGGGGGCAGCACAGAGTCAATACATCCACCAGGGGGCAGTACAGAGTCAATACATCCACCAGGGGGCAGCACCGAGTCAAAAGTTTATGAGACAAACATGGCGACTGTGGAGGAGATAAAAAAAAGACAAAAACGATATGTTTAAAGTAGGGCTGTCAGCGTTAACGCGTTAATCATGATTAGATTAATGCAATCCATAACGCGTTAATTTTTTTAATCTCATTTTAATGTTGCAAGCCTTTTTGTCCCTTCTACTCCCCCGTAGACGGCTCCTCTAGCTGTAGCGCTATGCTTTGAAGTGGCCTCCTGCAGTAAACCTACCGCGCTGATGGAAAGTAAGAGAGCTACTGGACTTTTGAACGGCTTGTTTAACTTTAAAACACTTCCAGACGCTTCAGTTGACAAGTCAAAAGTAAAATGCAACCTGTGTCAAACGGAGTTTAACTACCACCGGAGTACGTGGAGTTTGAGTTAGCACCTGCAATATGGTCATAGTCGTTCTTAAAACCAAAATATACAAAGCATTAAGGCTGGTTATCACCTCTTCTTGTAATATAGGTGCTCCATTTTTCCCAGAGGGCATCACCTTTGTAATCTGAGCGTAAATGAGCTTTAAATGTTTACCTCCAGAGGAACGGATCGGTATCTTCTCTGATCTCTCTGTCCTGATTCCTCCTTTTCCCTTCCAGCCACCAAATCCTCTCTGGACGCTTTGAGGAGGAGACTTCATTTCCCCAAATACCAGCCGTCCTCCTCCTCCTCCTCCTCCTCCTTCTCCTCCAGTAGCAGCCAATCAGCTCCTCCTCCTCTCTTCAGAGCCTCCATTCAGCTCACGATCCCCAACATCATCCTGAGACCAAGCCTGGACGACATCCAGGTACAAAGAACTGGTTTCAATCAGGTGGGGAGCTCTGGTCCTCTGAAATGAGGCCAACCAGGAAGTAACTTAGAGCTGCATTCTATCAAAAGGCCACCAGGGGGCGACCGTCTCTATACAAGTCAATGGAGAAGTAACTTAGAGCTGCATTCTATCAAAAGGCCACCAGGGGGCGACCGTCTCTATACAAGTCAATGGAGAATTCACCAACTTCTCACTTGATTTCTAACCTCAGTAAACGTTTTCAAAATGTGTTTATGGTCTCAATCGCTAGTTTAAAGCCTTCTTCAATGCAGTATGATGTTCATTTGGGACATTTTGGCCTCCCTGATTTTATATGTGACGATAAAGCAGGGTATGCATTAGGGCGTGGCTACGTCCTGATTGACAGGTTGATTGACCAATGTCCTCCAGATCCAGCCCTCGTAACCATAGCAACCTCCCCGCTCCGCCCATGGCCCCGCCTCATGCCCATATAAGTAGAATCTGTGTTTTTATTTTTCCCAGCATGCACCTGAAATTTTCAAGATGGCGCTGCCTAGATTAGAAACTATTGGCTTCCGAGCAGCAGTCCAGCAGTTCTTCTATACAGTCTATGGTTTCAATGTGAAGCTAATGTCTCATTGAAGTGTGTGTGTGTGTGTGTGTGTGTGTGTGTGTGTGTGTGTGTGTGTCTTTCTTTCAGAGCACTGTGAATAAGCTGGTGAGCGTTGTGTTGTCTCTAACTAAAGACATCCCTCTGTGGACTTACTCTCACCTGCAGTACAAACAGCAGCAGGTAAACTCATCACTCCTCTCAGTCATTAAACCAGCTGACACCAGACAGCCAATCACAACCTCTCGCTCTCTGGTTTTCCAGGTGGAGCAGGCGGCGGTTCGGGATGCAGGAGACGACATCCTGGTGAAGCCGCCGGTGCTGAGACGGCTGGACAGACAGCTGGCCGAGCACAAGGACGTCACCAAGTCAGTCCAACGATGCCGTGATGAATGTGGATTTACAGTAGATGTTAATATTAACCCCGTCTGTATTGACTGTTCCTTCTTTCCTCCCTTCCTCCCTCCCGCTCTCCCTCCCTCCTTTGCTTCCTTAACTCCTTCCTTCTTTCCTCTCTCCTTTCCTGCCTCCCTCCTTTCCTTCCTTCTTCCTTCCTTTCCTCCCTCCTTCCTTCCTCCCTCCCTTCCTTCCTTGACTTGAGGACAACAGGAGGGTTAATATCAATATATTTAAATAGTTTTTTATGATATTTAGTACTCAAGTACTTTACTGTAGTACAGTTAGAGGTACTAGTACTTTACTGTAGTACAGTTAGAGGTACTTGTACTCTACTGTAGTACAGTTAGAGGTACTAGTACTTTGCTGTAATGCAGTTAGAGGTACTAGTACTATACTGTAGTACAGTCTGAGGTACTTGTACTTTACTGTAGTACAGTTAGAGGTACTAGTACTTTACTGTAGTACAGTTTGAGGTACTAGTACTTTACTGTAGTACAGTTTGAGGTACTTGTACTCCATCATGTTGCTGTGTGTGTTGGAGGTTGGTGATGCAGCTCGGCTCCATCGTGTCGTCTCTGAGAGTTCAGGCTGCCGACACGCTGGATGAACTCACTCACTTCTCTACTCTGTGGAACCAGGTCTGTGTGTGTGTGTGTGTGTGTGTGTGTGTGTGTGTTACCTGTTTGTGTGTGTGTGTGTGTGTTGTTCTTGAGCTGGACTAACAGCTGGTGTCTGTGTGTCTGTGTGTGTGTGTGTGTGTGTGTGTGTGGATTACCTGTGTGTGTGTGTGTGTGTGTGTGTGTGTGTGTGTGTGTGTGTGTGTGTGTGTGTGTGTGTGTGTTAGGACCCAGAGGAGCAGGTTCAGACCTTCTTGCAGTCCGATCCTTCGCTGACAGAGTTCAGCTCTCAGATCTCTTCTTACTCTGTGAGTTCAACGGTTAACCCTTTAATAGCTTTCATTCAACCTCCACTAAATTACTAAGTTTACTAAATTAAACTTGTCATATTTCATTGTTGCACTATTGTTCACTTCATCTTTTATATTCTCAGAAATATGATTTTGTTTATTATTATTGTTATTATTTATTATTACTCTACTTTTATTTTTCTGTGTTGCATTAATGGGAGCAGCTTCTTTCTTCTTGTCACTTAATTCACTACTATCATTATTTTGTTCATTAGTTTCCTGAATATGCAAATTTGTCTTAAATCATATCAACTTTCTCTCATATTAAACATCTTCATGATACTTTCAGGTAATAATAATTTCTCTCCTCTGTACGTAAGGTAAACCGATTTAAAGTCGACCAAATCTTTAAATTTTAAACCAGGGGGGTCAAACATGCGGCCCGTGGGCCAGAACTGGCCCGCCGAGGGATGCGATCCGGCCCACTTTCCTTTTTGTGTTCTTTTCCTTCCTTCCTTCCTTCCTTCCTTCCTTCCTTCCTTCCTTCCTTCTGTCCTTCTTTCTGTCCTTCCGTCTTTCCTTCCTTCCTTCCTTCTGTCTGTCCTTCCTTCCTTCCTTCTGTCTGTCCTTCCTTCCTTCCTTCTGTCTGTCCTTCCTTCCTTCCTTCCTTCTGTCTGTCCTCCCTACCTTTCTTCCTCTTCTTTCCTCCGTTCCTTCCATCTGTCCTTCTTTCTGTCCTTCCTTCTGTCCTTCTTTCTGTCCTTCCGTCTTTCCTTCCTTCCTTCCTTCTGTCTGTCCTTCCTTCCTTCCTTCCTTCCTTCTGTCTGTCCTCCCTACCTTTCTTCCTCTTCTTTCCTCCGTTTCTTCCATCTGTCCTTCCTTCTGTCCTTCTTTCTGTCCTTCCTTCTTTCCTTCCTTCTGTCCTTCTTTCTTTCCTTTTGTCTGTCTCTCCTTCCTTCCTTCCTTCCTTCTGTCTGTCCTTCCTACCTTTCTTCCCTCTTTCCTTCCTTCCTTCCTTCCATCTTTTTAATGATCTGGCCCAAATGAGATTAAATTGGTCTGTATGTGGCCCTTGATTGAAAATGAGTTTGACTCCCCTGTTTTAGAGCCTTAACTCAACTGATATGTCTCTTTTCAAGTTTCATTCATATATTATTATATTCATACATTATTTACTATTTATAACTTTTTCTACCTTATAAACCGATGCGATGCTTTTCTGTCCCTGCAGAAGCTGGAGGAGCAGATTTCGGAGCTCCCTGCGTCCTGCACCGTGGGTTCGATTCTCTTCCACACCGACGAGCTGAAGCTGGCTCTCACTCAGGAGTGTCGCGTGTGGAAACGAGCTTTCGGCGCTGCGCTCAACCGCCGGGCGTCCGCCGACATGGACGACATCTTCTCATTCGTGGATGGGCTGACGAAACGCCTGCAACGTCCAATCACAGACCTGGAGGACGTACGAGGAGCGATGGCGGCGCTCAGAGAGGTCGGCCGACGTCTGATTGTCTCAGCAGCCCATTAATAAATTACCTCTGATCTATCTATCTAAATTCATCCTTACTCATTAAGTCATTATTATATATATATACTAGGGCTGTCAAACGATTAATCTTTTAATGGAGATTAATCGCAGAGTTTCCATAGTTAATCACGATTAATGGCGTTTTGAATAGCATGTTTAAAATCCTGTTATTTTCCATTTGAAGGCAGTTTTAAGCCCATAATGTAAAGCATTTCTTACCAGAGTGTCTTAACTGGGAATCAATCACGGCTCTGCTGCGACTCCCACACTCCAAAATGGTCCTTTGGTGGAGCTGAGGCTGGCTTGGCTGCACCTGGGTGTTTAGCGTGGAGGTGCTAACTCAAACTCCACGTACTCCGGTGGTAGTTAAACTCCGTTTGACACAGGTTGCATTTTACTTTTGACTTGTCAACTGAAGCGTCTGGAAGTGTTTTAAAGTTAAACAAGCCGTTCAAAAGTCCAGTAGCTCTCTTACTTTCCATCAGCGCGGTAGGTTTACTGCAGGAGGCCACTTCAAAGCATAGCGCTACAGCTAGAGGAGCCGTCTACGGGGGAGTAGAAGGGACAAAAAGGCTTGCTACATTAAAATGAGATTTAAAAAAATTTAACGTGTTATGGATTGCATTAATCTAATCACGATTAACGTGATTTACTTATTCTCTCTTTATTCTCTCACTCATTCATTCATCACCTGACAGATTATAATCCATTCATCGTTTCACTCGCCTGTCTCCTCTCTGTTTTGTGTCGTGAGGTTCGGGAGGCGGAGGTTCGTATCGATGCTAGCATCGGTCCGGTGGAGGAGTCCTTCGCTCTGCTCAACAAACACGAGCTGCTGTTCAACGACGGGAACGCCGAGCGCGTGGACGGACTGATGTACGCCTGGACGAACCTCAACGTCCTGGTGAGACGGAGGGACGCTGCTCATGTCACTGAAATGTTAATTAAAACTAATAATTAATTCATTCAATAAGTCATTCTGCTATATTCCATGATTTGTTGAGCTTCACTGTAACTTTTCTGGGAATTTACTTGATTTTAATCTACAGTAGCTTCTTTTTATAGTAACGTCAGTGTGAGAGGCGCCATCTAGTGGTGAAGTTTGCACCTCTCAGGTGCAGAAATATAAAAGCATGTGTGTTGTGGTTGCAGGTGGTGCAGAACCAGAACACTCTGGTGAAGATCCAGCCGAGCATGAAGGCAGACCTGCTGTCTGCAGTGCAGAGCTTCCAGATCAGCGTTCAGAGTTTCTGCTCCGAGTACAACCAGAGGTAATATGATCAAAAATCATTTATTCATGTAGCACTCTTTAAAAACTTTGCTTATTTCAAAAATTGTAGCGTTTAAAGTAAAATACTACGATGCCTGAAGAATAAATGAAAGAAAAAAGAGATGAATGGAAAAGATAAAACCATGAGTACTAAACGATAAAGGATGGTGAAAGTCGTACACTTAAAGTGTATTACGCATTATAAAGTAAGACGTGTGTGTGTGCAGGGGTCCGGGGGTGGAGGGCCTGGCTCCAGCTGAAGCCAGTGAGCTGCTGCAGAGCTTCCAGGCTGAGTTTGATCAGCTGTGGAGGAAATACACCACCTACTCTGGAGGAGAGGAGCTGTTCGGACTGCATGTCAACGGTACGAGTGAATTCGTTCCTGTTCTTCTCTCCTTTGTTCTCTCCTTCCTTCCTTCCTTGCTAACGTCTCCTCTCCGTTCTGCAGAGTATCCGGAGCTGCAGAGGATCAAGAGGGAGCTTTCTCTGCTGTCCAAACTCTACGGTTTGTATAACTCTGTCATCGACAGCGTGGCCGGCTACTACGACATCCTGTGGGCCGACCTCAACATCGAGAAGATCAACACTGAGCTGCAGGACTTCCAGAACAGGTGGAGCAGGGAGACTTATTATTATTATTATTATTATTACTGTTTAAATTAGATTTGATATAAAGCAGCCAGTAGATTTGAAATGTGTATTTCAGCTTCTGATCACCACTGGAAGCTCTAAAAAGAGGAGCGTAAACTTCCTGCCTCTCCTCTCACTGCGTCTCCTTCTGAGTTTTTAGGATCCGAAAGCTTCCGAAGGCGCTGAAGGAGTGGCAGGCCTTCATAGATCTGAAGAAAACCATCGATGACTTCACTGAGACGTGTCCTCTGCTCTGCATGATGGCCAACAAGGTGCCACAACCTGCCTGACTCACATATATAGTATAGTATACTGCAGGGGTGTCAAACATGCGGCCCGGGGGCCAGGTTCGGCCCACCAAGGGGTGTGATCCGGCCCACTTGCCATCCTGTGTTCTTGTCCTCCCTTCCTACCTTCCCTTTTTCCTTTCTTCGTTCCTTCCTGCCTTTCTTCCTTCTGTCCTTCCTTACATCTGTCCTTCCTCCCGTTCTTCCTTCTGTTCTTCCTTCCTCCCTCCCTCCCTCCCTCCCTCCCTTCTGTCTGTCCTTCCTCCCTTTCTTCCTTCTGTTCTTCCTTCCTCCCTCCCTCCCTCCCTCCCTCCCTTCTCTCTGTCCTTCCTCCCTTTCTTCCTTCTGTTCTTCCTTCCTTCCTTCCTACCTTCCCTTTTTCCTTTCTTCGTTCCTTCCTGCCTTTCTTCCTTCCTTCCTTCTGTCTGTCCTTCCTTCCTTTCTTCCTTCTGTTCTTCCTTCCTCCCTTCCTTCCTCCCTCCCTCCCTGCCTTCTGTCTGTCCTTCCTCCCTTTCTTCCTTCTGTTCTTCCTTCCTTCCTCCCACTCCCTTCTGTCTGTCCTTCCTTCTTTCCTTCCTTCCGTCTGTCTGTCCATCCTTCACTGTCTGTCTTTCCTTCCTTCCTTCCTTCCTTCCTTCCTTCCTTCCATCCTTCCTTCTTTCCCTCCATCTTTTTAATGGTCCGGCCCACATGAGATCAGATTGGTCTGTATGTGGCCCTTGAATGAAGATGAGTTTGACTCCTCTGGTGTAGTGCATTTTGATAAACACAGGTTTAAATGTATGTTTTAATAAAAATAAGTCAAAAAGGCTCAAATAACGTCGTGGTGGTGGTCTCCTCATGTTTCTACCTGCCGTCTTCCTTCAGGCCATGCTGCCCAGACACTGGACTCGTCTCAGCGACTTGACCGGTCACAGTTTCCAGGTGGAATCGGAGAGTTTCTCCCTCAGAAGCATCATGGAGGCTCCGCTGCTGAAAAATAAAGAAGACATTGAGGTATTGATGCTGAAAACACAAAGAGTTGCAGATGTCAGTCCGGACTGGAGAGCAACATTTTTCATTCATTTTAGGTCAAATAATAACCAGGCGGGGAGTTCCTGTCCTCTGAAATGAAGCCAACCAGGAAGTAACTTAGAGCTGCATTCTATCAAAAGGCCACCAGGGGGCGACCGTCTCTATACAAGTCAATGGAGAATTCACCAACTTCTCACTTGATTTCTAACCTCAGTAAACGTTTTCAAAATGTGTTTATGGTCTCAATCGCTTGTTTAAAGCCTTCTTCAATGCAGTATGATGTTCATTTGGGACATTTTGGCCTCCCTGATTTTATATGTGACGATAAAGCAGGGTATGCATTAGGGCGTGGCTACGTCCTGATTGACAGGTTGATTGACCAATGTCCTCGAGATCCAGCCCTCGTAACCATAGCAACCTCCCCGCTCCGACCATGACTCCGCTTGATGTCCATATAAGTAGAATCCATGTTTTTATTTTTCCCAGCATGCACCTGAAATTTTCAAGATGGCGCTGCCTAGATTAGAAACTATTGGCTTCCGAGCAGCAGTCCACAAACCAATGGGTGACGTCACGGATGTTACGTCTGTTTCTTTTATACAGACTATGATAATAACGTCTGCTGTTAATTTTACTGTAACTTCTAGTTCCATATCTACAGTAAAATGTCTGAACTGTTCATCTTGGACACATTTTTATTTCAAATGGGTATATTTTATTATAATAGTGCTGGGATTGAGCTTGTTTTAGTCTCTGTGCTTTTTAACCTTAAATAGTAAGAAATAACCCTGTCTGAAATATTAGTGTAAAGCCAGGATGGTAGGATGGTAGAAAAGTTATCAATGAAAGAAAAAGAAAAGAAAAGAAAGAAAACCATGAAATGTTCAAATTAACATTGAAATTTAGCAATAATCATGAAAGGTGGAAGTAATCTCAACTTCAAAACCTAAACGGCTTCATGAACAAAAACAATGAGCCCTGTAAAGTTTCCTTCCATCTGTCCTTCCTTCCTTTCTTCCTTCTGTCCTTCCATCTGTCCTTCCTTCCTTTCTTTCTTCTGTTCTTCCTTCTTCTGTCCTTCCTTCCTTCCATCTGTCCTTCCTTCCCTTCTTCCTTCCTTCTTTCCTTCCTTTCTTTCTTCTGTCCTTCCTTCCTTTCGTTCTTTTGTTCTTCCTTCTTCTGTCCTTCCTTCCTTTCTTCTTTCTGTCCTTCCTTCCATTCTTCCTTCTGTCCTTCCTTCCTTTTGTTCCTGTCTCCCTTCCTTCCTTGTCTGTCCGTCCTTCACTATCTCTCTTTCCTACCTTTCTTCCCTTCTTCCTTTTGCCTGTCTTTCCTTCCTTCCTTCCTTCCTTCCTTCCTTCCTTCCTTCCTTCCTTCCTTCCTTCCTTCCTTCCTTCCTTCCTTCCCTCCATCTTTTTAATGATCCGGCCAACATGAGATCAAATTGGTCTGTATGTGGCCCTTTTAATGAAAATGAGTTTAACTCCTCTGGACTAGAACATTTAACTTTTTTAATTGATTCATGTTAATTAAAACTAATAATTCATTCATTCAATAAGTCATTCTGCTATATTCCATGACTTGTTGAGCTTCACTGTAACTTTTATGGGAATTTACTTGATTTGAATCTACAGTAGCTTCTTTTTATAGTAACGTCAGTGTGAGAGGCGCCATCTAGTGGTGAAGTTTGGTATCACTGCATGTGGTTCTATACATGTGTCTATAAAAATAAAAACTTGTCGTCCTCCCGGGTCAAATTCACCCCACCTCTTTTGACTGTTCCTTCTTTCCCTCCTCCCCTCTTTCTTTGCTCCCTCCTCCTTTCCTTCCTTCCTTCCTTCATCCTTCCTTCCTTCCTCCTTTCATCCCCTCCTTCCTTCCTCCTTTCCTTCCCTCCTTCCTTCCTTCTTACCCTCCTCCCCTCTTTCTTTGCTCCCTCCTCCTTTCCTTCCTTCCTTCCCTCCTCCCCTCTATCTTTGCTCCCTCCTCTTTTCCTTCCTTCCTTCCTTCCTTCCTTCCTTCCTTCCTTCCTTCCTTCCTCCTTTCCTTTTCTCCTTCCTTCCTTCCTCTTTTCTTCTTTCCTTCCTTCCTTCCTTCTTCCCCTTCCTCCTAACTCCTTTCCTTCCTTCCTTCCCTCCTTCCTTCCTCCTTTCCTTCTCTCCTTACTTCCTTCCTCTTTTCTTCTTTCCTTCCTTCCTTCCTTCCTTCCTCCCTCTCTCCCTCGCTCCCTCCCTCCTTGACCTGAGGACAACAGGAGGGTTAATTTGAATCTACAGTAGCTTCTTTTTATAGTAACGTCAGTGTGAGAGGCGCCATCTAGTGGTGAAGTTTGGTATCACTGCATGTGGTTTTATACATGTGTCTGTAAAAATAAAAACTTTATCTTTCAAACCTTTTACAGTAAAGGTGTTTAAGAAAAGTAACAATGCACAATAACAGGTTTAATCACTTCTCATGAGACTTTTTGTTCCATGTGTGTTTCATCAGGATGTTTGTATCAGCGCTGTGAAGGAACGAGACATCGAGGCCAAACTGAAGGATGTGGTGGCCGAGTGGAGCAGCCACACACTCATCCTTCCTCCTTTCCTTCGATCTTCCCTTTCTTCCTGTCTTCTCTTCCTTCTATCTGTCATTCCTCCCTTGCTTCCTTCAATCTCTCCTTCCTTCCTTCCTTCCATCTTTCCTTACCGTCTTCTCTCCTCTTCCTTCATCCTTCCTCCCTTCCTTCCATCTTTCCTCCCTCCCTTCCTTCGATCCTCCCTTTCTTCCTGTCTTCTCTTCCTTCTATCTGTCCTTCCTTCCTTCCTGCCTTCCTGCCTGTCTTCCTTCCTGTCTTTCTTCCTTCCTTCCATCTTTCCTTACCGTCTTCTCTCCTCTTCCTTCATCCTTCCTCCCTTCCTTCCATCTTTCCTCCCTTCCTTCCATCTTTCCTTTCTTCCTTCCATCTTTCCTCCCTCCCTTCCTTCGATCCTCCCTTTCTTCCTGTCTTCTCTTCCTTCTATCTGTCCTTCCTTCTTTCCTTCCTTCCTTCCTGCCTGTCTTCCTTCCTTCCATCTTTCCTTACCGTCTTCTCTCCTCTTCCTTCATCCTTCCTCCCTTCCTTCGATCTTCCCTCCCTCCCTTCCTTCGATCCTCCCTTTCTTCCTGTCTTCTCTTCCTTCTATCTGTCCTTCCTTCCTTCCTGCCTTCCTGCCTGTCTTCCTTCCTGTCTTTCTTCCTTCCTTCCATCTTTCCTTACCGTCTTCTCTCCTCTTCCTTCATCCTTCCTCCCTTCCTTACATCTTTCCTCCCTTCCTTCCATCTTTCCTTTCTTCCTTCCATCTTTCCTCCCTCCCTTCCTTCGATCCTCCCTTTCTTCCTGTCTTCTCTTCCTTCTATCTGTCCTTCCTTCCTTCCTTCCTTCCTTCCTTCCTGCCTGTCTTCCTTCCTGTCTTCCTTCCTTCCTTCCATCTTTCCTTACCGTCTTCTCTCCTCTTCCTTCATTAATCACTTAACTCACTCTCTCCTGATTTCTCATGAGACTTTTTGTCCGTGTGTGCATCAGGATGTTTGTATCAGCGCTGTGAAGGAACGAGACATCGAGGCCAAACTGAAGGATGTGGTGGCCGAGTGGAGCAGCCACACGCTCAGCTTTGCCACCTTCAGGACGAGAGGAGAACTGCTGCTGAGAGGAGCCGACACCGCCGAGAAAATCTCCATGATGGAGGACAGTCTGATGGTGCTGGCATCGCTGCTGAGTAACAGGTAAAGAGACCGAAGGGGGGGGGGTTAGGGTTAGGGTTAGGGTTAGGGTTAGGATCGAAGGAAGGGAGGGAGGAAAGATGGAAGGAAGAGGAGAGAAGACAGGAAGAAAAGATGGAAGGAAGAAAGGGAAGATCAAAGGAAGGGAGGAAGGATAAAGGAAGAGGAGAGAAGACGGTAAGGAAAGATGGAAGGAAGGAAGGAGAGATTAAAGGAAGCAAGGTAGGAAGGACAGGTAGAAGGAAGAGAAGACAGGAAGAAAGGGAGGATCGAAGGAAGGGAGGGAGGAAAGATGGAAGGAAGAGGAGAGAAGACGGTAAGGATAGATGGAAGGAAGGAAGGAAAGATCTTCCTGTCTTCTCTCCTCTTCCTTCCATCTTTCCTCCCTCCCTTCCTCCGATCCTCCCTTTCTTCCTGTCTTCTCTTCCTTCTATCTGTCATTCCTCCCTTGCTTCCTTCAGTCTCTCCTTCCCTCCTTCCTTCCTTCCTTCCTTCCTTCCTTCCATCTTTCCTTACCATCTTCTCTCCTCTTCCTTCATCCTTCCTCCTTTCCTTCGATCTTCCCTTTCTTCCTCCCATCTTTTCTTCCTGTCTTCTCTTCCTTCTATCTTTCCTTCCTCCTTTGCTTCCTTGAATCTCTCCTTCCTTCCTTCCTTCCTTCCTTCCTTCCTTCCTTCCTTCCTTCCTTCTGTCCGTCCGTCCGTCCGTCCGTCCGTCCGTCCGTCCGTCCGTCCGTCCTTCCGTCCGTCCTTCCTTCCTTCCTTTAAGTCAGTGAACCAGTGACTGAATAAATGGATGAATGGTCTTTGTCTGTCCTCCTTCAGGTACAACGCTCCGTTCAAGCCGTCCATCCAGCTGTGGGTCCAGAAACTCTCCAACACCTCAGAGATCATCGAGAAGTGGTTGTCGGTTCAAAACCTGTGGATCTACCTCGAGGCCGTGTTCGTAGGAGGAGACATCGCCAAGCAGCTGCCTCAGGTCCAAATAAACACCACAAACGTGTTCACACTTCATCCATATGGTTCTTCGGCTCTGCTACATCTATCACACATGGGAGACACTGATTCAAATATTCTATTAACCCTTGCGTCGTCATCCTGGGTCAAATTGACCCTGTCTGTTTTGAATGTTCCTTTCCTTTCCTCCCTTCCTTCCTCCCTCGTTTTCTTCCTTCTTCCTCCCTCCTTTCCTTCCTTCTTCCTCCCTTCCTCCCTCCTTTCCTTCCTGCTTCTTCCCTCCTTTCCTTCCTTCTTCCTCCCTTCCTTTCTTCTTCCTCCTTTCCTTCCTTTCCTTCCTTCCTTCCTTCCTTCCTTCCTTCCTTCCTTTTTCCTCCCTCCCTCTTTCCCTCCCTCCTTTCCTTCCTTCTTCCTCCCTTCCTCCCTCCTTTCCTTCCTGCTTCTTCCCTCCTTTCCTTCCTTCTTCCTCCCTTCCTTTCTTCTTCCTCCTTTCCTTTCCTTCCTTCCTTCCTTCCTTCCTTCCTTCCTTCCTTCTTCCTCCCTCCCTCCCTCCCTCCTTCCCTCTCTCCCTCCCTCCTTCCCTCCCTCCCTCCTTCCTTC
>NC_070598.1:1474053-1486553 GCF_027409825.1 Scomber japonicus | reverse complement strand
GGTTTTACTTCTTGGAGGAGACAGACAGATGTGTCATCCAAATCACAGATGTGGAGTTCAGCTACTGCAATGAATACCTGGGCTGCACAGACAGACTGGTGATCACTCCGCTGACAGACAGGTGCGCACACACTCCTGACACATGCAGCAGGATAATTATTAAGATGATGCCTTTTATTCTCCAGCCAGAACCAGATATGTATGTATGTATGCACATCTGTCCAGGTGTTACATCACTCTGTCCCAGGCTCTAGGGATGAGTATGGGAGGAGCTCCAGCTGGTCCGGCAGGAACAGGTAACAAACTCTCAGGTGACATCTTAATGATATATTCTCATATTGACTTTATTGCTCTGATACAGTGTGTGTGTTTGAGTTTCCAGGTAAGACAGAGACTACTAAAGACATGGGTCGCTGTCTGGGGAAATATGTGGTTGTTTTCAACTGTTCAGACCAGATGGACTACAGAGGACTGGGACGCATCTATAAAGGTGAGTGAGTGTGTGTGAGGTTACTCCAGTGCATTGGTTTGTGTCAGTACTTTGTGGTAACTCTCTGCTTGCTTTCCTCTGATGATCAAACACCTCAAACTGTCTGAATGAGAAAGATGAAAAGAGGTTTTTATTGGTCCAGAAGGAAGAGATCAACTCCAAAAATGACCAGGCAATGGGTATTCTATCTAAAAGGCAAAACCGATCGCACAAAAAGACTTTGAGCTCACAGGTAATAACTGGAGGCCGCTCACATGAACACATATTAACAGTTTTAATCAACTCAGAGCTTCTCACCTCTGGATCGTGTTGTTTGGACAGTGAGAAAAACCAGAGAGATTTAAGTCAATTAATCAAACTGAAAAGGAAAAAGTGACGGAAACTAAAACAGGTAACTTCAGTTCAGTTTGGTCCACATCTTTGGGGTTTGAGGCAGCAGATCTACCGGACGACATCTTGCTCAACAACAACAAAACATGGTGCCTCAAACTGCAAGTGATGGCAGAACCAACCTCTGAGCAGCCAAATGTAGACGAACTGTTGCTAAATGAAAACCAAAGGATCTACAGTTGGTTGTTGTGTGTTTGCAGGTCTGGCTCAGTCCGGCGCCTGGGGCTGCTTTGATGAGTTTAACCGAATCGAGCTGCCGGTTCTGTCTGTCGCCGCCCAGCAGATCTACATCGTCCTGCAGTGTAAGAAAAACAAGAAGAAGCAGTTTGTCTTCACTGACGGAGACGTGGTCGACATGGACCCTGAGTTTGGCATCTTCCTCACCATGGTAACTGAACTCTGACCTCATGAAATGCTGCTGAAATTATAGATGTAGTTCCCTCACAGATAAATTACAGAACCTGCTACTGAAGGAAGATAACCAGGTTCTCAATAATGTGTATCGAAGAGCTTCAGAAATATACTTGAATGTTGATTTCTGGAGCTCAACCATCTCAGACTTTTCCAGAAAGAAACTGACTAGAATACATCCAACTAAAATTTGCAGAAATAGAAAAAACAGAAACTGCAGTGGAGTTCTTGGAATGAAACCAGAACTGAACTTCTTCAAAAACACATTTTGAGAATTGATCTACCTGAGAGCCAGAGATAGATAACTGGTCTACATGGAACCCAGTCAGAAAGGTCTGATAAGGCACTGGATTAACTCAGAACCAGACAGACTGTGCTAAAACTGTTCCACTTCAGAGACAGTCAGACTATTCTCGGACTGTTCTACGCGAGAACCAGTCGGACTGTTCAAGGACTGAAAAACCAGAGAACCAGAGTTTGACCACTGTTCTACCTCAGAGCTAGAGTTAGATGACTGGTTCTTATACTGGTTTACCTCAGAAACAGTCAGAACCTGTCGTAGAGTTTGACCACAAAACCACAAAGTTCAGTTCTTTACCAGTGACCTCTCGGTTCTCCAGAACCCCGGTTATGCTGGTCGTCAGGAGCTGCCCGAGAACCTGAAAATCCAGTTCCGCACAGTCGCCATGATGGTCCCGGACCGAGCCATCATCATGAGGGTCAAACTGGCCAGCGCAGGTTTCCGTGACAACCAGGTTCTCAGCAGGAAGTTCTACACACTCTACAAACTGTGTGAGGAGCAGCTGTCCAAGCAGGTCAGCTGACCGGCGGCAGTGATCCTGCTGAAACTACAACCGTCATAACTTCACCTCACTGTGTCCCGCTCCCTGAGACTGTCCTTTCTAAAACTTTCTCCTCCTGATAAAAATTCTCAGTTTGATCTAAAATGATGTTTCTCAATTCTCATTTGTCAGTTAAGATTGTTGCATTTCCAAACATCACATAAAACAAACATAATCTCAATCATAATCACAATTTCTCTGGTGTCTGATTGTTCAGCTTTCTTATACATCTGACCGCAGCGTTATAATGACGTTTTTTACACCAGGTGCATTATGATTTTGGTCTGAGGAACATTTTGTCAGTTTTGAGGACGCTGGGAGCCGTGAAGAGGTCCAACCCATCAGAACCAGAGAAGACTGTGGTGATGAGGGTCCTGAGAGACATGAACCTCTCCAAACTGGTGTGTTTGTGTTACAGATGTTTAAGTGATGTTTGATTGATTGATGATGGTGGTGGAAATGGAAATGATTTCTGGGTTGCAGCCAGAAGAAGAGAGCACCATTGTTGTCTGTTTTTTTATTTCTGGTTTTCTGATCTAATCATTGATCTATCATGTGACTGATACACGAAACATGATCTCCCCCTTCTTCAAAAATACTATTCACCAATTATTAATACTCTTATTTGATACAAAAATCAGAAGATAAATATCAAAGATTGCAATCATCACATTACCCAACAATGCAATAATAAACAGCTACATTTCAAAGCACTCCTTTTGTTTAATAGCCGATATAATCCAGTGGACTAACCTTAATAATTTTGTTAATGCTGTTGAACTTGACTTGTTTTATGGTTCATTTATGTTCCATTATCTTTAAAGAACAGCAGAAAACTGTCTGTGTGTTTATTGTATTCTTTTCGGAGCAGTAAAAGCTGATTATGGATTTTCTGGTGTTTGTCTGTCTGTCTGTAGGTGGATGAGGACGAGCCTCTGTTTATGAGTCTGATCAATGATCTGTTTCCTGGTATTGGTAGGTTTCCTCTGTCACATCACATCTGCAGTCATCACACGTGATCCAGAACCATCCATCAATCAATCAATCTTTATTTGTATAGCACCAAATCACAACAGAGTTATCTCAAGGCTCTTTACACATAGAGCAGGTTCTAAACCAACTCTTCAGATTTTAACTTTAAAGAGACCCAACATTCCCACATGAGACACAGTGGAGAGAAAAAACTCCCTTTTAACAGGAAGGAACCTCAGAACCAGACTCAGAAGTGGGAGAACATCTGCCTGGACGAGTTGGGGTTGAGAGGAGAGAGAGGAAGGAGAGAGGAGAGAGAGGAAGGAGAGAGGAGAGAACGTCTTTCTGCTGATGCAAACTATGTGTAGAGTTTCTAATCAGAGCAGTTTGGGATGTAAAGACAAACACATTTATGAGGAGATTATTCTGCAGCAGTTTTTTGTTTGTTTTGGATGCTGCTAATTATGTCTGGTAGACTTTTTTTGCATATTTTTTTTATTTTATATTCACATGGCAGGTTTCATTTTGTGGCTTGGATTTATATGATTCACTTTCTAAATATGTTCTAAAGAGTGTTTTTTCTTCTTGTCTTCCTCTGTAGTCCTGGATAAGGCAGGATATCCAGACTTAGAGTCATCCATCTTCAGTCAGGCTCAGCAGGCCGGTCTGATCCCTCATCCTCCCTGGATCCTCAAACTGGTTCAGCTCTACGAGACGCAGCGAGTCCGACACGGTACAGATCTTTAAAGACTAAACATGAACATGCTGGACAGAAAATGTAAAGTTTGTCTTCTGGGTAGCAGGAGAATGACACACTAAGCACAAATATGATACTTATTATAATGTCATCATTATTTGGAATTAAAGACTGAGAGCTGTCAGATTGGTTTCAGTACCTGCGTTTCACCACTAGATGTCAGGTTTCCCATAGATTAGTTTATCAGGTCAGTAGATGCAGTACCTGCGTTTCACCACTAGATGTCAGGTTTCCCATAGATTAGTTTATCAGGTCAGTAGATGCAGTACCTGCATTTCACCACTAGATGTCAGGTTTCCCATAGATTAGTTTATCAGGTCAGTAGATACAGTACCTGCGTTTCACCACTAGATGTCAGGTTTCCCATAGATTAGTTTATCAGGTCAGTAGATACAGTCCAGGAGGTGTCATTCATGCTCTCAGTTTAATCATTCCTGGGCAGGAAGTACTTCTTTTGTGTTCTCAATTTACTATCATATATATATTTTTCCTCATCCCCTCTTTTCCCAAAAGTATATACCAGATCATACAAATGTTTCTAAAATATTTTAGGAAATATTGGGCTAGTAAAATAGAGTGTTACTTTTATCGTACTTTGCATCTCAGTGGATCAAAAGTAAAACAATCCATACTTTCTGCCTTTTTAAGGAGTTTTTATACTATTTAAATGATAAATGTATCATAAGGATGAACTGTATTGTCCCTTGTGAGAAATTAGTTATATACTCATATACAGAATGAAGGATGTGCATCCTTTCCTACTACTCTACTAACTCTGACATCATGTGTGTTTAACTGCGTAGTGATTTAGAGTATGTGAGAAGTTCCTGGATGGTTTACTAGATTCTCCAGAAATGCAGAGTATGCATCAAGAGCTGACTACTCACACTCACATTACCCAAGATGCAACGCTACTACTCACACTCACATTACCCAAGATGCAACGCTACTACTCACACTCACATTACCCAAGATGCAACGCTACTACTCACACTCACATTACCCAAGATGCAACGCTACTACTCACACTCACATTACCCAAGATGCAACGCTACTACTCACACTCACATTACCCAAGATGCAACGCTACTACTCACACTCACATTACCCAAGATGCAACGCTACTACTCACACTCACATTACCCAAGATGCAACGCTACTACTCACACTCACATTACCCAAGATGCAACGCAACTTCTGAAAAAAACCCAAAATACAAACATTAGCTACAGCGAGGGTATGTTCGCTTCCTGTTTTCAAAATAAAAGCACCCATTCTATCGTTATGGTTTTCTTAATAATAAAAGGCAACGGGTGTTTCATTTTGTGAAAATGACAGGAAGTGCATTACTCGCTACGGCTAACTTGAGCGGCTCCGAATTCTCAGGAACAAAACTTTAAACAGGTGTTTTATTTTGTAAAATGACAGGAAGTGACTGTAAACAGGTGTTATTTGGACAAATTAGCGTCACATTGTGGATCTAAAGGGGTTCTTTACTTTCTTCCTAAAAAGGTTAGAAATGTGGATAAAGTGGTTTATTTACAGAGTTAGAGCTAAAATGAAATCAGCTTCAGCCTGATGATTTCAGTTCGGGTAGGAACCAAATGCATTGTGGGTAATCGTGTAGTTTACTACAGTGTAAACGGTCTGCTTACTATCTGGTCCTTTAGTGTGTAGTATAGAAGTGTGTAGTATGTAGTATAGAAGTATGTAGGACGCCAAAGGTAATAACTCATATTGAAGGATGTGAGACGAGTCTGTTTCATTAGACATGCTCAGTGTGGGAGTGAGTGCAGTTGTCCTCTGCTCTGACAGGTATGATGACGTTGGGTCCCAGCGGCGCCGGGAAGACGGCCTGCATCCACACACTGATGAAGGCCATGTCAGAGTGCGGCTCTCCACACCGGGAGATGAGGATGAACCCCAAAGCCATCACGGCCTCGCAGATGTTCGGCACGCTGGACGTCACCACCAACGACTGGACCGACGGTGTCTTCTCCACTCTGTGGAGGAAGACCCTCAAGGCCAAGAAGGTTGATGAATGTTTCAGATGAATGAGTGAACGGATGTAGAGAACACAAACCATGAACATTAGAAACTAGTATAAAATATTCTTTGAACTAGTGAGATTTGATCATTTTAAGCAAGAACATCTGCCAGTGGAGTCAGCAGCAATTAATACCTTTTTCTTGATTCTTGATAAAAAAAAAATTTATCCATGATTCAACACAATCAAACTTTAAAACTAGATGGGTTTTTAAAATCGGCTTCATATAAAAGATGAACTGTCAGAAATTCAAGTGAAAGATAATTGAAACTAGATTATTTGTCTCTAATGTTGCCTCAGTATAAGAGTTTGAGTGGCAGTGTCTTAACTAAGCTTTAATATGGCTCAGTCAAAATCATCAAAGCCAAGATTTTAGAGTCAAACCTTTCTTAGCAGGTTTTTACACTTTCAATTTTTTCAGGGAGAATCCATCTGGATCGTGCTGGATGGACCGGTGGACGCCATCTGGATCGAGAACTTAAACTCAGTTCTGGACGACAACAAAACCCTGACACTGGCGAATGGAGACCGGATCCCCATGGCCCCCTGCTGCAAGGTACGAAGCAACAAACCCCTAGTCTGACTGTCCTGTCTCAACTTTATTAGAATTAGAGGAGCTGCTGCCGGCTCATATAGAAGATCTGAAGTGACGTCATGTCTTCTGTGTTGTGCTGCAGATCGTCTTCGAGCCGCACAACATCGACAACGCCTCCCCGGCCACGGTGTCCAGGAACGGGATGGTGTTTATGAGCTCGTCGGTGCTCGGCTGGAGGCCCATCCTGCAGGCCTGGCTACAGAAACTACCAGAACAACAGGCAGACGCCCTGAAAGTCTGCTTCAACTGCTGCTACCAGGTGAGCACGAGGAGAGGAACCTCGAGAGGACCAGGAACATTTGTTTGGCTTTGCATGAGTAACACAAAAAAAAGTAATCTGGGAAATAAACTAACAAACAAAACCAATGAAAGTAGTCAAATGAAGACAATATCCATCCATCCATCCATCTTCTTGCCGCTTATCCGGGGTCGGGTCGCGGGGGCAGCAGCCTAAGCAGGGAAGCCCAGACTTCCCTCTCCCCAGCCACTTCGTCCAGCTCTTCCAGGGGGACCCCGAGGCGTTCCCAGGCCAGCCGAGAGACATAGTCTCTCCAGCGTGTCCTGGGTCTTCCCCGGGGTCTCCTACCGGTGGGACGTGCCCTGAACACCTCACCAGGGAGGCGTCCGGGAGGCATCCTGATTAGATGCCCGAACCACCTCATCTGGCTCCTCTCGACGTGGAGGAGCAGCGGGTCTACTCCGAGCTCCCTCCGGATAACTGAGCTTCTCACCCTATCTCTAAGGGAGAGCCCAGCCACCCTACGGAGGAAGCTCATTTCGGCCGCTTGTACCCGCGATCTTGTTCTTTCGGTCACTACCCAAAGCTCATGACCATAGGTGAGGGTAGGAACGAAGATCGACTGGTAAATCGAGAGCTTCGCCTTTCGGCTCAGCTCTCTCTTCACCACGACGGATCTGTGCAGAGTCCGCATTACTGCAGACGCCGCACCGATCCGCCTGTCGATCTCCCGTTCCATCCTTCCCTCGCTCGTGAACAAGACCCCGAGGTACTTGAACTCCTCCACTTGAGGCAGAATCTCATCCCCGACCCGAAGAGTGCACTCCACCCTTTTCCGGTTGAGGACCATGGCCTCGGATTTGGAGGTGCTGATTTTCATCCCGGCCGCTTCACACTCGGCTGCGAACCGATCCAGTGAGAGTTGGAGGTCACGGTCTGATGAAGCCAACAGGACCACATCATCTGCAAAAAGCAGTGACCCAATCCTGAGGTCACCAAACCGGACCCCCTCTACACCCTGGCTGCGCCTAGAAATCCTGTCCATAAAAATTATGAACAGGATCGGTGACAAAGGGCAGCCCTGGCGGAGTCCAACTCTCACTGGAAACAAGTCCGACTTATTGCCGGAAGACAATAGTCGAAACAAAAATAATAATGTGAACCCAACATGTCTGAAAAGAAGTAGGATGAAGCATATGCTTATTCAAACCTAACCCTCTCCACTACTCAATTAACAATCAGTCTTCCCATACATATTTACATATTCACAAAAACATATAAAAAATAAAATAAGTGAACAAATAAATCAATTATTTATGAAAACACCTGATTGTTAAAGCCATTCTTCCTCCCTGTACCTCGTGAAAACCATGTGTTTGTACCATAGACTGTATAAAAGAAATGGACGTAACATCCGTGACGTCACCCATTGGTTTGTGGACTGCTGCTCGGAAGCCAATAGTTTCAAATCTAGGCAGCGCCATCTTGAACATTTCAGGTGCATGCTGGGAAAAATAAAAACACAGTTTCTACTTATATGGGCATGAGGCGGAGCCATGGGCGGAGCAGGGAGTTTGCTATGGTTACGAGGGCTGGATCTCGAGGACATTGGTCAATCAACCTGTCAATCAGGACGTAGCCACGCCCTAATGCATACCCTGCTTTATCGTCACATATAAAATCAGGGAGGCCAAAATGTCCCAAATGAACATCATACTGCATTGAAGAAGGCTTTAAACTAGCGATTGAGACCATAAACACATTTTGAAAACGTTTACTGAGGTTAGAAATCAAGTGAGAAGTTGGTGAATTCTCCATTGACTTGTATAGAGACGGTTGCCCCCTGGTGGCCTTTTGATAGAATGCAGTTCTAAGTTACTTCCTGGTTGGCTTCTTTTCAGAGGACCAGAACTCCCCACCTGGTTTGTACCACTTTTTAAACTTAGTCATTTATCGAATCATTGTTTATTTCTGTTAATAATCTACTTTGTAGAGAGATAATCCATCACAGCCAGTGTTTCATATTTTTAATTTTCTTTCAGCTTCAATATTTTTAATGCTGTGTGGTAAAGTAGTTATAGCCAAGGGAGTATTTTGGGTTTGAATGTCTCCATCAGTGTATTTAAAGTGCATTAAGGTTATTTTTCTGTTCCCCCTTCAGGACCTGTTGGACTTCGTCTCCACTGCTGTGTCTCCTAAGATGCCGATGCTGGAGTGTATGTACATCAGACAGACCATCGACCTGCTGCAGGTACAACACAGTAAATCAGGATACTGTGGTACAGCTTGCTTGTATCGTCATTATAACTAACATGCTTATGTCGTGTAATGTTAATCTGTAACTAGTCACTCACTACGGCTAACTCCGAATTCTCAGGAACAAAACTTTAAACAGGTGTTATTTGGACAAATTAGTGTAGTATAGAAGTATGTAGTATAGAAGTATGTAGTATGTGGTTTCGAACACAGCCTGTGTTAGGTTGGTTGATCGTTCCTGATGTTCATAATTAGGCCAGACAGTGGATATTCATCAGCATTGACAAAACTATGTCAAAATCTGTCTGAATTCATGTCGTCTGATCTCTGCAGTAATCTGCTGTTGTCTTTTGTCCTCACACAGTCCTACAGATGTCTTTTTTTAATCTTTGAATTTGTTTTTTTTGTTTTGTTTGTTTTTGTCATGTCGATGTGTTCAGGGTTTGCTCCCAGCAGCGGAGGAGAAACAGGGTTGCCATGGTGACGTGGGTCGACTGTTTGTGTTTGCGGTCATGTGGTCTCTCGGAGCGCTGCTGGAGCTGGACGACAGATCCAAGATGGAGGCCTTCCTAAAGGTGCGTGGATCTTTAATCTGTCTTTTATCATCTGAACACGTGCTCATGTATTATGTCTTTGCTCTGGTTGGACATCAGGAGGCTGTGGTGGATTTTATTTGTATGTTTTTCCGTCTGAAGGGTCGAAACTTGTCTCTGGACCTGCCGCACACTCAGGACGATGAGACCATCTTTGAGTTCACCGTCAACGAGCATGGACAGTGGGAGCACTGGTCCAACAAGGTCTGTGGACACGAGACTTCCCCAACGTGCACCTCCACACTGAGCAGATAGTTGGAAGTCCAGGACACTTTAACACAACTCAGTATTCAACCAGTCGACCGCCTTTACCTCCAATGTTCCCCTTAACGTTCCCATTTAAGTTGTTTGTCACTACATCCATGTACCTTGCTTAAAAGTATTCAAACCTAAGATCCTTCAGCATCACATCAGATAGAAAGTCACACAAACTGTCTCACTTACTGCTGGAAATATTTATAAAATGTCTTCTCATTGTTTTTAAGTTGCACCTTCCTCCAAACACCTGTCACATATCCAGATGTGCAGAGTTCTGTTGGTTAAATAGACATCTGCAGCTTTTCTTCAATATCTCAACATTAAAAAAACACTAGTTCAACATCTGCTTTACACCTTCTGTATTAATTATTGTAATGATCCAGGTCCCAGAATATGTCTACCCCAAAGACCACGTTCCTGACTACTCGTCCATCCTGGTTCCCAATGTGGACAACGTGAGGACGGACTTCCTGATGCAGACTATCATGAAGCAGAGGAAAGCTGTGCTGCTGATCGGAGAGCAGGGAACTGCCAAGACCGTCATGATAAAAGTGAGACGCAGTAAAGACACCGATAATAAACATAATCACACCTGGAATCATAATACTGTTGATTTCCTTCATTCTCTGTGTTTGTGAAGGAGCTCTACTGGAATATCTTTACATGATTTCCAGTTAAAAACTCCTTATTTATCTTCTACTGGTCCTTTATGCAGCCGCTCAGTTCAGCCTCTGTCTATTAACAGGCTGTTTTACTTCCTGTCTCTTTAAGGCCCCCCTTAGCAACCACCTTAGCAACCAGGAGCAACCTCCTGATGAGCCCACTCTGCTCTGATTGGTCTCCTTCTTTTACCCCAAATGTTCAACTTCTCAAATCACATCTGTGCATGTTGGAGCTAAATCGCATCTGAGACACGAGAGTGGAAACGCCTTAGCAACCGCCTTAGCAACCGCCTTAGCAACCGCCTTAGCAACCGCCTTAGCAACAAAGAAACAAGTCACATGTCCTAAATCAGGGGTGTCAAACTCATTTTCATTGAAGGGCCACAAACCGCTCAATTTGATCTAATGTGGGCCAGATCATTAAAAAGATGGAAGGATGGGTGGAAGGAAGGAAAAGAAGACAGGAAGGAAGGAAAGAAGGAAGGAAAGTGGGCCGAATTGGACCCCTTGGCGGGCCGGTTCTGGCCCACGGGCCGCATGTTTGACCCCCCTGTTCTAAAAGCTACTTGCCCCCCCCCCCCCCCTGCAGGGCTACACCAGTAAACTGGACCCGGAGCGTCACCTCAGCAAGACGGTGAACTTCTCCTCGGCCACGCTGCCCAGCATGTTCCAGAGGACCGTCGAGAGCTACATCGATAAACGGATGGGCGCCACCTACGGGCCGCCGGCAGGCCGCAGGATGACCGTCTTCATAGATGACATCAACATGCCCGTCATCAACGAATGGGGAGACCAGGTCATCTTCACACTCTCATCTTCTGCTTGTTCTTCTCTTTTTTTATTCTTATTTATTTGTAATTTGTTCTTATTAATATTCTGTGTGAAGTGAATTGAGACATTTTCTTCTAAACACATTAAATAGGTCATAAATGTATTTCTAAAAAATGTGTAAAAAGTATTTCAACCATTTAGATTTGAATTGTGGAGCTAGGATTAGCATAAACCCGCCCCTGCTGCTGTAGAGGTAGAAATACATTCAACACACAATACTACTACTACAGTCTACAGTTAGCCAGTTAGCTGAGTTAGCCGCCGAGCTAGCCGCTGAGCTAGTAGCTGAGTTAGCCGCCGAGCTAGCAGCCGAGTTAGCCGCCGAGTTAGCAGCCGAGCTAATCGCCGAGCTAGCAGCCGAGTTAGCCACCGAGCTAGCAGCCGAGTTAGCCGCCGAGCTAGCAGCTGAGTTAGCA
Source organism: Scomber japonicus (assembly GCF_027409825.1). NCBI lineage: Eukaryota > Metazoa > Chordata > Actinopteri > Scombriformes > Scombridae > Scomber > Scomber japonicus. The sequence goes on along the minus strand of NC_070598.1, from coordinate 1,474,795 downwards.
GCAGAAAGCTCTCAGACGTAGCGTCCATGTTTCTGGTAGAGGTGGTGACTTTGATTGACAGGTGACACTTGGTAGGGGGCGGGGCTTCAGCGTTTGGGAGCAGAGAAAGAGGCTGATTTTTACACAACTTTGAAGCCTAATTTCATATATTTGGTGATTTTTTTAATCATTCAAATTTGGCAGGGTGGTTAACAACACACTTTTCTGTGGTATGTCAAACTCAGAATACATATTTATTCTTACTTTACACAGACTTTAAAGTTTTCTTTTTCTTTCAGTAGCCAATCACATTATGGAGCTCATTCGTTAGGCTTATATATATTTTGATGTCTTTGTCCGACCGTCAGATAACCAATGAGATAGTGCGTCAGCTGATGGAGCAGGGAGGTTTCTACAGTCTGGATCGTCCAGGAGAGTTCATCACCGTGGTCGACGTTCAGGTAACAAACTCAACATGAGGAGGAGGAGGAGGAGGAGGATGGAAGTACGAAGATATAAAAGCAGAAATACTGTAATACTGTATTTTAGTTTTATGTTGTTTTTTTTATCATTAGCACATTTTAATTTGTTAATGATCTGATATCTGATGATATATGAGTCTTAACTTCTTTTCCTTCCTCCCTTCCTTCTTTCCTCTGTCCTTCCTTCCTCCCTTCCTCCTTTCCTTCCTTCCTTCCTCTCTCTTTCTACCCTCCATCCCCCTTTCTTCCTTCCATCTGTCTTTCCTTCCTTCCTTCCTTCC
>NC_070598.1:1452749-1460249 GCF_027409825.1 Scomber japonicus | reverse complement strand
AAAAATAAACTTTATTGAGAGTGTCGTGGAAATTCTGTGCTCTTGTCCCGATCCGATTCTCGATTCGATTCAATTTTATGTTCCCAGAGTTTCTGTTTTGTAAGTCAGACAATATTTTTAACACGCAATCATGTGTGGACACCAAACTCTTCAAGAGTAAAGTTAAATCATGAGTCTGATCCAACACTGGGATCTAGCATGATAGCATCTATGTGGATTTACCCTTAAGACCAGTGGCATTTTAAATCATGTCATTTTGAATTATGTTGTCATCATGTAACCAATGATTTTCAAAAAATGCACATAAAGATCCATCCAGGTTGCCAGGTGCCACTGAGCTGCAGCTAGGAACCATAGACTGTATAAAAGAAATGGACGTAACATCCGTGACGTCACCCATTGGTTTGTGGACTGCTGCTCGGAAGCCAATAGTTTCTAATCTAGGCAGCGCCATCTTGAAAATTTCAGGTGCATGCTGGGAAAAATAAACACATGGATTCTACTTATATGGGCATGAGGCGGGGCCATGGACGGACGTATGGGCGGGACCAACGGCGGAGCGGGGAGGTTGCTATGATTACGAGGGCTGGATCTGGAGGACATTGGTCAATCAACCTGTCAATCAGGACGTAGCCACGCCCTAATGCATACCCTGCTTTATCGTCACATATAAAATCAGGGAGGCCAAAATGTCCCAAATGAACATCATACTGCATTGAAGAAGGCTTTAAACTAGCGATTGAGACCATAAACACATTTTGAAAACGTTTACTGAGGTTAGAAATCAAGTGAGAAGTTGGTGAATTCTCCATTGACTTGTATAGAGACGGTCGCCCCCTGGTGGCCTTTTGATAGAATGCAGCTCTAAGTTACTTCCTGGTTGGCCTCATTTCAGAGGACCGGAACTCCCCGCCTGGTAGGAACACTGCAGATAATGTCTGATGTTACAAAACCAGAACAGCCTCGTTATGACTCTCAAATACGTCGTGACAATTTGAGAAACAAAACCAGGGTATGTATAGGAGATGCCTTTGCAGGATCACGTCCAACAACTGGCAACCCGCGTGAACGTAGACTCTGGCAGGGAGGGGGCGAGGAGTAACAGCTCTCTCCAGTGTTTTGAACGTGAGCCGCAGTACCATCTCTAAACACTTGGTGTCAGAGTTACATACTTCAACTTTAAAGCTTGTTGGTTATATTTACTGACAGTTAGCTATTTAGCTATTAGCTCTTGTGAATGTCGGCATGCAGCAAATATTCGGTTATTAATGGTTATACCCATCGTGTGTGTGTGTGTGTGTGTGTGTGTGTGTGTGTGTGTGTGTGTGTGTGTCTGTGTGTGTGTGTGTGTAGGCTAACTTGGCCCTGCAGGAGGTTCGGCTGGGAGTTGCTCAGGCCGAACTGGCCAAAGCTCAGGAACAGCTGGATGCTAAACAGCAGGAACTGGATGCTGTACAGGTAACACACACACACACACACACGTGTCTTCCTTCCTTCTTTCTCTCTTCCTTCCTTCTTTCTCTCTTCCTTCCTTCCATCCTGCCTTCCTCCCTTCCTTCCTTCCTTCTCTCCTTTCCATCCTTCCTTCCTTCTTTCCTTCCTTCCTTCCCTCCTTTCCTTCCTTCTTCCTCTCTTCCTTCCCTCCCTCCTTTCCTTCCTTCTTTCTTCCTCCCTCCTTTCCTTCCTTCCTTGACTCGAGGACAACAGGAGGGTTAAACATTCCCTGAAAATCAATAAAAACTCAAATGTCATAAAAATGTATCAGACTCAGGTTCTTGAGGAATGGATTAAAAATAAAATACATTATTTCTGTTTCAGCTGCGTCAATTTTCATCAAATGTATAAATAAGTGATGTGATCTGAACTTTAGGCGCTTTATGACGCGGCCATGAAGGAGAAGCAGGACCTGCAGGACGACGCTCAGGCCTGCCGCCGCAAGATGGCCAACGCTACGGCTCTGATCGACGGGCTGGGAGGAGAGAAGGTCAGCTTTCATCCATCAATCAATCAATCAATCAATCTTTATTTATAATGCGCCAAATCACAACAGAGTCATCTCAAGGCACTTTCCACATAGAGCAGGTCTAAACCGAACTCTTCAGGTTTCATTTAAAGAGACCCAACATTCCCACATGAGACACAGTGGAGAGAAAAAACTCCCTTTTTAACAGGAAGAACCCTCAGAACCAGACTCAGAGTGGGAGAACATCTGCCTCCGCAGGTTGGGGTAGAGAGGAGAGAGGAAGGAGAGGAGAAAGAGAGAGGAAGCAGAGGAGAAAGAGGAAGGAGAGGAGAGAGAAAGAGGAAGGAGAGGAGAGAGAGGAAGGAGAGGAGAGAGAGGAAGGAGAGGAGAAAGAGGAAGGAGAGGAGAGAGAGAGAGGAAGCAGAGGAGAAAGAGGAAGGAGAGGAGAGAGAGGAAGGAGAGAAGAGAGAGGGGAAGAGAGAGAGAGAGAGCGAGAGAGAGAGCGCGAGCGAGAGGGACCTGTCATCCGGACGTCTCCAGGCCCAGATTACCTGTGAGACCAGAAAGCACAAACAACTCCGGGGAAGAAGTTTAGCTTATTGATGCATTAATAGAACATGAATGTTAATGGATATAGATGGATGGATGGAGAGAGAGAGGGAGGAGGAGAGAGGATAGATGGATGGATAGAGAGAGAGAGAGGGAGGAGGAGAGAGGAGCCCAGTGCATCATGGGAGTCCCCCGGCAGTCTAAGCCTATAGCAGCATAGGCTTAGGCCATCCATACATCCATTTTTCAATTATCCATCTGTCATTTTTGAATCTTCAGTACGTTCTGCTGATGCTTGAATATTCACAAATTATGTTCTCGCCTCAATTTCCAATTAGCAGCATGCTCCTGAGCTAACAATGAAAACTACAGTCTCCAAATTGACCAGCAAGTAGAATCAACTCCTCTCTGAAAAACTGTAAACTGGAAATGTGTGTTCCAGGTGCGTTGGACGGACAGCAGCGCTGGGTTTCAGACTCAGATCAAACATCTGGTCGGTGACGTCCTGCTGTCCACTGGCTTCCTGTCTTACTCTGGTCCCTTCAACCAGGAATACCGCAGCCTGCTGCTGGAGCTGTGGAAGAAAGAGATGGAGGAGAAACTAATCCCCTTCAGTCCTGTAAGACCTCAGACCCTCCACACCTGCTGCCTGTAGCACCTGTTCACTCACACAGATATCTTTATCTTTCTACACACATTATTATATATGACATCATTAGATTATTAATACTGAAGCATCAGTGTTAGAGCAGCATGTTACTGTTGTAGCTGCTGGAGGTGGAGCTAGTTTATACTACTTTATATACAGTTAGCTAGTTTACACTACTTTATATACAGTTAGCTAGTTTATACTACTTTATATACAGTTAGCTAGTTTATACTACTTTATATACAGTTAGCTAGTTTATACTACTTTATATACAGTTAGCTAGTTTACACTACTTTATATACAGTTAGCTAGTTTATACTACTTTATATACAGTTAGCTAGTTTATACTACTTTATATACAGTTAGCTAGTTTATACTACTTTATATACAGTTAGCTAGTTTATACTACTTTATATACAGTTAGCTAGTTTACACTACTTTATATACAGTTAGCTAGTTTACACTACTTTATATACAGTTAGCTAAGTAAAGTAAAGTAATAGTACCTCTAACTGTACTACAGTAAAGTACTAGTACCTCTAACTGTACTACAGTAAAGTACTAGTACCTCAGACTGTACTACAGTAAAGTACAAGTACCTCTAACTGTACTACAGTAAAGTACAAGTACCTCTAACTGTACTGCAGTAAAGTACTAGTACCTCAAACTGTACTACAGTAAAGTACTAGTACCTCTAACTGTACTGCAGTAAAGTACTAGTACCTCAAACTGTACTACAGTAAAGTACTAGTACCTCTAACTATACTACAGTAAAGTACTAGTACCTCAAACTGTACTACAGTAAAGTACTAGTACCTCTAACTGTACTACAGTAAAGTACTAGTACCTCTAACTGTACTACCGTAAAGTACTAGTACCTCTAACTGTACTACAGTAAAGTACTAGTACCTCAAACTGTACTACAGTAAAGTACTAGTACCTCTAACTGTACTACAGTAAAGTACTAGTACCTCAAACTGTACTACAGTAAAGTACTAGTACCTCTAACTGTACTGCAGTAAAGTACTAGTACCTCTAACTGTACTACAGTAAAGTACTAGTACCTCTAACTGTACTACAGTAAAGTACTAGTACTTCTAACTGTACTACAGTAAAGTACTAGTACCTCTAACTGTACTACAGTAAAGTACTAGTACCTCAAACTGTACTACAGTAAAGTACTAGTACCTCTAACTGTACTGCAGTAAAGTACTAGTACCTCTAACTGTACTGCAGTAAAGTACTAGTACCTCTAACTGTACTACAGTAAAGTACTAGTACCTCAAACTGTACTACAGTAAAGTACTAGTACCTCTAACTGTACTACAGTAAAGTACTAGTACCTCTAACTGTACTACCGTAAAGTACTAGTACCTCTAACTGTACTACAGTAAAGTACTAGTACTTCTAACTGTACTACAGTAAAGTACTAGTACCTTTAACTGTACTACAGTAAAGTACTAGTACCTCAAACTGTACTACAGTAAAGTACTAGTACCTCTAACTGTACTGCAGTAAAGTACTAGTACCTCTAACTGTACTACAGTAAAGTACTAGTACCTCTAACTGTACTACAGTAAAGTACTAGTACTTCTAACTGTACTACAGTAAAGTACTAGTACCTCTAACTGTACTACAGTAAAGTACTAGTACCTCAAACTGTACTACAGTAAAGTACTAGTACCTCTAACTGTACTGCAGTAAAGTACTAGTACCTCTAACTGTACTACAGTAAAGTACTAGTACCTCAAACTGTACTACAGTAAAGTACTAGTACCTCTAACTGTACTACAGTAAAGTACTAGTACCTCAAACTGTACTACAGTAAAGTACTAGTACCTCTAACTGTACTGCAGTAAAGTACTAGTACCTCTAACTGTACTACAGTAAAGTACTAGTACCTCAAACTGTACTGCAGTAAAGTACTAGTACCTCTAACTGTACTACAGTAAAGTACTAGTACCTCAAACTGTACTGTACATTTCTCCACCATGCAGGAGCTGAATGTGATCGGTCTGTTGGTGGATAACGCCACAGTGAGCGAGTGGAACCTGCAGGGTTTACCCAGTGACGACCTCTCCATCCAGAACGGCATCGTGGTGACAAAGGCGTCCCGCTACCCGCTGCTGATAGACCCCCAGGGCCAGGGCAAGACCTGGATCCAGAACAGAGAGCGAGACCAGCAGCTACAGGTGAGTTTTACATTCTCATTCATAAATCTGCACAAGAAGTGAGAATCAATCTGTCTTTCTGTCTTTCAGGTGACGTCTCTGAACCATAAATATTTCCGCTCCCACCTGGAGGACAGTCTGTCTCTGGGGCGCCCCCTACTGCTGGAGGACGTTGGGGAGGAACTGGACCCCGTCCTAGACAACATACTGGACAAAAACTACATCAAGTCTGGATCCACTTATAAAGTAAGACAGCCGGTTTTACTTTATGAAAAGGCTGGACAGACAGAAGGAAGGAAGGAAGAAAGGGAGTAAGGAAGGAAAGATGGAAGCAAGGAGGGAAGGAAGGATAAGATGAAGGAAGGAACGAAAAGAAGACTGGAAGGAAGGAAGGAGGGAAGGAAAGATGGAAGCAAGGGAGGAAGGAGGGAAGGAGGGAACAAAGAAAGGCTGTACAGACAGAATGAAGGAAGGAATGAAAGATGGAAGCAAGGAGGGAAGGAAGGATAAGAAGAAGGAAGGAACGAAAAGAAGACTGGAAGGGAAGATGGAAGGAAGGAGGGATGGAAGGAAGGAAGGAGGGAGGGAGGAAACACAGAAAGGCTGGACAGACAGAATGAAGGAAGGAAGAAAGGGATTAAGGAAGGAAGGAAGGAAAGATGGAAGCAAGGGGGGAAGGAGGGAACAAAGAAAGGCTGGACAGACAGAATGAAGGAAGGAAGGAAGGAAAGATGGAAGCAAGGGGGGAAGGAGGGAACAAAGAGGCTGGACAGACAGAATGAAGGAAGGAAGAAAGGGAGTAAGGAAGGAAAGATGGAAGAAAGGAACGATAAGGACTGGAAGGGAAGATGGAAGGAAGGAAGGAGGAAGGGAGGGAGTCTGGATCTACTGTCGCTGAGGGTGCAAATGTGATCCTTTGACCGATGTGTGTCTGTAAGGGTTAGCTCACCCTATCTGTAATTAAGTATAAAAAAGAAAAGAATCTTCTAAAACCTGTAAAACTCCTCCTGCAGGTGAAGGTAGGAGATAAGGAGGTGGATGTGATGAAGGGCTTCACGCTCTACATCACCACTAAGCTGGCCAACCCTGCGTACAGCCCCGAGGTCAGCGCCAGGACGGCCGTGGTCGACTTTACCGTCACCCTGCGAGGCCTGGAGGACCAGCTGCTGGGTCGAGTCATACTGCTGGAGAAACAGGTCCAATAACTGCTGAATGTGGACATCATAAAAAATTAGTAGGGCTGTCAAACGATTAATTTTTTTAATCGAGATTAATCGCAGAATTTCCATAGTTAATCGTGATTAATGGCGTTTTGAATTGCATGTTTAAAATCCTGTTATTTTCCATTTGAAGGCAGTTTTAAGCCCATAATGTAAAGCATTTCTTACCAGAGTGTCTTAACTGGGAATCAATCACGGCTCTGCTGCGACTCCCACACTCCAAAATGGTCCTTTGGTGGAGCTGAGGCTGGCTTGGCTGCACCTGGGTGTTTAGCGTGGAGATGCTAACTCAAACTCCACGTACTCCGGTGGTAGTTAAACTCCGTTTGACACAGGTTGCATTTTACTTTTGACTTGTCAACTGAAGCGTCTGGAAGTGTTTTAAAGTTAAACAAGCCGTTCAAAAGTCCAGTAGCTCTCTTACTTTCCATCAGCGCGGTAGGTTTACTGCAGGAGGCCACTTCAAAGCATAGCGCTACAGCTAGAGGAGCCGTCTAAAATGGCGTTAAAAAAAATGAACGCGTTATGGATTGCATTAATCTAATCGCGATTACCGCGTTAACGCTGACAGCCCTAAAAATTAGTTAAGATTTTAATTCAATTTCCATTTTGTGAATTTCAAATAAAAGAACAGTCATTTATTTCTTCATTGAAGTTTTCTTAAAAATCTCGTCTCGATCTCGTGAGCTGAGTGTATCATCACACCTCTATTTAATGGTGATTATTAGAGGTGGGCCGTTATCGGAGTTAACGTGAGACTCTTATCGGGCGATAAAATATCACCATTAATCTATTCTCAAAGTTGAGTTGGGAGTTGGGTCTATACTACGCATTAATATAATCGCGATTAACGCGTCAATGCTGACAGCCCTAATCTAGATTAATTCCAAGATTACCGTGAGATTAATCTAGATTAAAAAAATTAATCTATGCCCACCACTAGTGATT
>NC_070598.1:1445249-1447749 GCF_027409825.1 Scomber japonicus | reverse complement strand
CCTCTCCTCTCTCTCCTTCCTCTCCTTCCTCTCTCATCTCCTTCCTCTCTCCTATCCTTCCTCTCTCTCCTCTCCTTCCTCTCTCTCCTTCCTCTCTCTCATCTCCTTCCTCTCTCTCCTCTCTACTCCTCTTCCTCTCTCTCCTCCTCTCCTTCCTCTCTCTCCTCTCCTTCCCCTCTCTCCTTCCTCTCTCTCCTCTCCTTCCTCTCTCTCCTTCCTCTCTCTCCTCTCATCCCCAACTGGTCGAGGCAGATGGCCGCCCACTCTGAGTCTGGTTCTGCCTGAGTTTTCTTCCTGTTAAAAGGGAGTTTTTTCTTGCAGGAAGGAAGGAAGGAAAAGAAGACAGGAAAGAAGGAAGGAAGGAAGGAAGGAAGGAAAAGAAGACAGGAAGGAAGGAAGGGAAATAAGACAGGAAGGAAGGAAGGGAAAGAAGACAGGAAGGAAGGAAGGGAAAGAAGACAGGAAGGAAGGAAAGAAGGAAGGAAAAGAAGACAGGAAGGAAGGAAGGAAGGAAGGAAAAGAAGACAGGAAGGACAGAGGGCAGGAAGGAAGGAAAAGAAGACAGGAAGGAAGGAAAAGAAGATAGGAAGGACAGAGGGAAGGAAGGAAGGAAAAGAAAACAGGAAGGACAGAGGGAAGGAAGGAAGGAAAAGAAGACCGGAAGGAAGGAAGGAAGGAAGGAAGGAAGGAAGGAAGGAAGGAAGGGAAGAGAAGACAGATGGAAGGAAAGAAGGGAAGACCGGAAGGAAGGAAGGAAGAGAAGACAGATGGAAGGAAGAGAAGACTGGGGGGAAGGGAGAAAGAAAGGTAGGAAGGACAGACGGAAGGAAGGAAAAGAGGAAGAAGGAGCCTGGGCCTGATTGGACCTCTTGGCGGGCCGGTTCTGGCCCACGGGCCGTATGTTTAACACCCCTAATGTAACTCTAGCAGCCTTCGATGTCACGTTAACAGTTAGAGATCTACAGATATAAGACGACAAGTTAGAACAGTTTTTTTTTTTTTAAACATGTCTTTATTAGACATATGACAACATCCACTCAACAAAACATATGAACTTCCCCATACAAACAGGCAGCATAACTCATTGGTCATTTACTTTTATCCCCATATTGTATCAAACTAACACATCACTCCACCTCACATATACACTCTCATTTACAAAGCATCATCAATATCTCCACGTTTGACAAAATTCAAAAATCTTTCCCAAATGTCATTAAATGCAGATGTCTTCCTCCTGATAATATAGGTGAGTCTTTCCAGAGCCAGAGTTGATGTTAGATTTCTCAGCCAAACGCAGAGGGTAGGACCTTTAACATTCTTCCAGCACATAGCAATTGAACGTCTGGCCTGAAGAAGACCCAAATCTACCATCTCAAACTCCCTGCTAGTCAAAATACAATTAACAGGATATACACCCAAAACACACAATTTGGGGTTCAAAGGGATCAAAGTAGAGGTAATCTGTGAAATATAATGTATCACCCGTCTCCAAAATTTCTGAATTTCGTCACATTCCCATAAACAATGGAACAATGTACCTTGATATTCACTGCACTTGAAACAAAGATCTGGAATCTGAGGGTTAAATCTGGAGTTAGGACAGTTGAATATATGCGTCAGGTGTTGTGTGTTTGTTGGCCAGGCCCGGCGATACATCTCAGGCTCTCTGGGTCAGCAGTACGCTGAAGGTTTGGTTCTGGACCTGGACGTCATGTGGGCCGAGAGCGACAGCAGGACGCCGATGGTCTGCCTGCTGTCCATGGGCTCAGATCCCACTGAGAACATAGAGAGACTGGCCAAGAACAAGGTGAGTAACGGAGGAGAGGATGAAGAGATGAGGAAATAAGAAAAGAAGACAGGAAGGAAAGAGGGAAGAAAGGGAGGAAGGAAGAAAGGAAGGATGACAGATAGAAGGAATGACAGAATGACAGAAGTAAGGGAGGAAGGAAAGGTGGAAGGAAGGAAGGAAGGAAGGATGGACAGATAGAAGGAAAGACAGAATGAAGGAAGAAAGGGAGGAAGGAAGGAAGAAAAGAGGGAAGGAAGGAAGAAAGGGAGGAAGGAAAGATGGAAGGAAGGAGGGAAGAAAAGAGGGAAGGAAGAAAGGAAGGATGACAGAAGGAAGGACAGAATGAAGGAAGGAAAGGTGGAAGGAAGGAAGGATGGACAGACAGATAGAAGGAAAGATAGAATGAAGGAAGAAAGGGAGGAAGGAAAGGTGGAAGGAAGGAAGGACAGAATGAAGGAAAGACAGAATGAAGGAAGAAAGGGAGGAAGGAAAGGTGGAAGGAAGGAAGGACAGAATGAAGGAAGAAAGGGAGGAAGGAAAGATGGAAGGAAGAAGGGAAGAAAAGAGGGAAGGAAGAAAGGAAGGATGACAGATAGAAGGAAGGAAAGGTGGAAGGAAGAAAGGAAGGATGACAGACAGAAGGAAAGACATAATGAAGGAAGAAAGGGAGGAAGGAAAGGTGGAATGAAGGAAGGAAGGGTGGACAGA
>NC_070598.1:1437749-1440249 GCF_027409825.1 Scomber japonicus | reverse complement strand
GGTATCAGTCTTCCTCCACACTACTGTACAGGTATCAGTCTGCCTTCCTCCACACTACTGTACAGGTATCAGCCTTCCTCCACACTACTGTACAGGTATCAGTCTGCCTTCCTCCACACTACTGTACAGGTATCAGTCTGCCTTCCTCCACACTACTGTACAGGTATCAGTCTGTCTTCCTCCACACTACTGTACAGGTATCAGTCTGCCTCCACACTACTGTACAGGTATCAGTCTTCCTCCACACTACTGTACAGGTACCAGTCTGCCTTCCTCCACACTACTGTACAGGTATCAGTCTGCCTTCCTCCACACTACTGTACAGGTACCAGTCTACCTTCCTCCACACTACTGTACAGGTATCAGTCTTCCTCCACACTACTGTACAGGTATCAGTCTGCCTTCCTCCACACTACTGTACAGGTATCAGTCGGCCTTCCTCCACACTACTGTACAGGTACCAGTCTACCTTCCTCCACACTACTGTACAGGTATCAGTCTTCCTCCACACTACTGTACAGGTATCAGTCTGCCTTCCTCCACACTACTGTACAGGTATCAGTCTTCCTCCACACTACTGTACAGGTATCAGTCTGCCTTCCTCCACACTACTGTACAGGTATCAGTCTGCCTCCACACTACTGTACAGGTATCAGTCTGCCTTCCTCCACACTACTGTACAGATATCAGTCTGCCTTCCTCCACACTACTGTACAGATATCAGTCTGCCTTCCTCCACACTACTGTACAGGTATCAGTCTACCTCCACACTACTGTACAGGTATCAGTCTGCCTTCCTCCACACTACTGTACAGGTATCAGTCTGCCTCCACACTACTGTACAGGTATCAGTCTGCCTTCCTCCACACTACTGTACAGGTATCAGTCTACCTTCCTCCACACTACTGTACAGGTATCAGTCTACCTTCCTCCACACTACTGTACAGGTATCAGTCTGCCTTCCTCTACACTACTGTACAGGTATCAGTCTGCCTTCCTCCACACTACTGCACAGGTATCAGTCTGCCTTCCTCCACACTACTGTACAGGTATCAGTCTATCTTCCTCCACACTACTGTACAGGTATCAGTCTTCCTCCACACTACTGTACAGGTATCAGTCTACCTTCCTCCACACTACTGTACAGGTATCAGTCTGCCTTCCTCCACACTACTGTACAGGTATCAGTCTGCCTTCCTCCACACTACTGTACAGGTATCAGTCTGCCAGAGCTGATGGATGTGACTTTCTATTTTTCTTCTTTCTTCATTTCTTCCTCTGTCAACCTGTCAGGAGCGTCGTAAGTTTGGTCCTCTGGGCTGGAACATCCCCTACGAGTTCAACCAGGCAGATTTCACCTCCAGCATGCAGTTTGTCCAGAACCACCTGGACGACCTGGACTCCAAGAGAGGCGTGAACTGGAGCTGCCTGCGCTACATGTTGGGTCAGGACACCTCTCTAAATCTGTCACGCTCTTTATTCTGCTACAACCTTTATGACTGCAGACTAAATGAAGCAGTGTTTAAATGTTTAAGACGATCTAAATCAGGGGAGTCAAACTCATTTTCATTCAAGGGCCACAGACGGACCAATTTGATCTCATGTGGGCCGGATTATTAAAAAGATGGAAGGAAAGAAAAGAGGGATAAGGAGGAAGAGAAGACCGGAGGGAGGGAGGGAGGGAGGGAGGGAGGAAGGAAGGAAGGAAGGAAGGGAAGAGAAGACAGATGGAAGGAAGGAAGGGAAGAGAAGACAGATGGAAGGAAGGAAGGGAAGAGAAGACAGATGGACTCTTTTCCTTTCTTCCCTTCCTTCCTTTTGTATTCCCTTCCCTCCTTCTCTCCTTCCTTACCTTCCTAATCCCTTTTCCTTCCTTCTTTCCATCCGTCCTTCCTTCCTTCCTTCTTTCCATCCGTCCTTCCTTCCTTCCATCCGTCCTTCCTTCCTTCCATCCGTCCTTCCTTCTTTCCATCCGTCCTTCCTTCCTTCCTTCTTTCCATCCGTCCGTCCTTTTCCTTCTTTCCATCCGTCCATCCTTCCTTCCTTCTTTCCATCCGTCTGTCCTTCCTTCCTTCCTTCTTTCCATCCGTCCGTCCTTCCTTCCTTCTTTCCATCCGTCCATCCGTCCTTCCTTCTTTCCGTCCGTCCGTCCTTCCTTCCTTCCTACCTTCCTTCCTTCCATCTTTTTAATGGTCGTCTCTGCTGTTGGTGTCCCCAGGTGAGGTCCAGTATGGCGGCCGGGTGACCGATGACCTGGACAAACGTCTCCTGAACACTTTCACTCGGGTCTGGTTCAGCGAGAACACCTTCAGTGAGAAGTTCTTCTTCTATAAAGGCTACAGCGTCCCGACCAAAGCCAAGACCGTGCAGGACGTCCTGCAGCACATCGAGGCCCTGCCGTCGGTCGACTCGCCCGAGGTCAGAGGTCAAAGACGTCATCAGAACTCATACTTCTATACTACATACTTCTATACTACATACTACTATACTACATACTTCT
>NC_070598.1:1412749-1432749 GCF_027409825.1 Scomber japonicus | reverse complement strand
TGCTGCGACTCCCACACTCCAAAATGGTCCTTTGGTGGAGCTGAGGCTGGCTTGGCTGCACCTGGGTGTTTAGCGTGGAGGTGCTAACTCAAACTCCACGTACTCCGGTGGTAGTTAAACTCCGTTTGACACAGGTTGCATTTTACTTTTGACTTGTCAACTGAAGCGTCTGGAAGTGTTTTAAAGTTAAACAAGCCGTTCAAAAGTCCAGTAGCTCTCTTACTTTCCATCAGCGCGGTAGGTTTACTGCAGGAGGCCACTTCAAAGCATAGCGCTACAGCTAGAGGAGCCGTCTACGGGGGAGTAGAAGGGACAAAAAGGCTTGCTACATTAAAATGAGATTAAAAAAAGTAACGCGTTATGGATTGCATTAATCTAATTGCGATTAACACGTTAACACTGACAGCCCTAATAATAAGGTTAAGTTAGTATTTGTAAACTAATCATAGCTGCCGGTGAGAATGTGGGTTAGGGGTTAGATGCTGATCATGCTCATGTCTTTTGGAAATGTTGTAAGTTGTCATGGTTTTGGGAAATGGTGCAAAAGATACCAGGATATAATACTCCTATGGACTGTAAAACTTTATATATGTGTAATTTCAACGAGGGAAATGTACATGTCAGTGATATCTGGTAAAGAGACTACAAGGCTTGAAGTACCAGTCTATTAATCTTGATGGAAAAATGAGTACATGTGACTTCTTTGGCTCAAATGTTCCTACTTAAAACATTGTAAAATGAAAGGGAGAGTAATTAGCTTGGAGAATATGTGAACACAATTTTCCAAATAGGTGTTTTTGTTTAGCTCTGTATGAGTGTAATGGGATTGAGATGACTTTGTATGTTTCTCTCTGATAAAAATAAAATGAAAAAAAAAACAGATTTCAGTGGTCAGAGTCAAACTCAGCATGTGAAGTGAGTCAGTGTTTGTTTCTTTATTGACGTTAACTTAGACGAACAGCATCGGTGAGAATTCACAGAATTATCAACAGAGAAGAAAAACCATTAAAGTCCATTAAAACATTTAGAGTGACTCATTATTATTATTACAGTTGTTTCTCTTATTGAAAATCTACACTAGCTTCTATAAGTTGCATATATTTTACAAGTGTAATACTGTTATGACAGTTAAAAAACATAAATCTGCTTCAATGAAATATCACAAACTACAGCAGCCATGCAGTCACTCGCTAACAGAAGCTAACGCTAACAGAAGCTCACACAAATAAATACGGTAAAAATCTGGTTTTGGTTGTCAAGGTTACCAAACAGAAGAATACACAACGCCACCATCACTGTAAATTGATTTCTGAAACTACTTTAACCCTCCTGCTGTGCTCAGGTCAAGGAAGGACAGGAGGAAGGAAGGGAGGGAGGAAAGGAGGAGTGTAGGAAGGAAGGAAAGGAATAAGGAGGGAGAGAATAAAAGAGGATGGAAGAAAGGAGAGAAGGAAGGAAGGAAAGGACTAAGGAGGGAGGAAAAAGGGAAGGAAGTATGGAAGGAGGAGGGAGCAAAGAAAGAGGGAAGGAGGCGAAGAATGAAAGAAAAATAAAAGAAAGAAAGAGGAAAGAAATAAGGGAGAAGGAAGGAAAGAAAGAAGGGAGAAGGAAGGAAAGAAGGAACAGTCAAAAGACCCGGGAGGACGACAGGAGGGTTAATTTTTATCAGACACTGAAGTTGAGGCATGCTGAGGGCATCGTTACATAAAACCAGTGTCTGCTGTTCACACTGACACATTCAACTTTATACAATACATAGCTTAAATATGAACTCCTCAATTATTTAGATATTTATTCATCCTCCTGTTGTCCTCAAGTCAAGGAAAGAAGGGAGGGAGGAAGGAGGAAAGGAGGGAGGGAAGGAAGAAGGAAGGAAAGAGGGAGAAAAGGAGGGAAGGAAGGAGGGAGGAAGGAGGGAAGGAAGAAGGGAGGAAAGAAAGAGTGAAGGAGGTAAGGAAGGAAGGAAGGGAGAAAAAAAGGAACAAGTAAAAACCGACTGGGTCAATTTGACCCGGGAGGACGACACAAGGGTTTAAACAATTAAAAGTTGCTGGCTTTTGAAACCTGGACTTCCTGTTAAATGTAAGCGTGGTAAAGAATTTATAAAATGTGAGTGTGGTTTTATTTACAGCTACGTATCTAAAGAAGCTCAGCTCACTCATGTCTCAGTAACTCTTCCTCTCGCTGCCGTTACTAATGCAAACTTGACGTCTTCACGGGTCCAACTTACTGTATATTCAGTCTGTTCAGGTCCAGGTAGGTTCCTGTCCTGTCTCTGGTCTCTGGTCTGCGTCTCTGATACGAGTCCAAACTTTTGGACCCATTAAGTCAGGGGTGTCAAACTCATTTTCATTCAAGGGCCACATAAAGACCCATTTGATCTCATGTGGGCCGGATCATTAAAAAGATGGAAGGAAGGAAGGAAGGAAGCAAAAGAAGATAGGGCGGAGGGGAGGAAGAAAGGTAGGAAGGACAGATGGAAGGAAGGAAGGAAGGAAGGAAGGGAAGACGGACAGATGGAAGGAAGGAAGGGAGGAAGGACAGATAGAAGGGAGGAAGGACAGATGGAAGGAAAGAAGGAAAGAAGGACAGATGGGAGGAAGGACAGATGAAAGGAAGAGAAGACAAGAAGGAAGGAAGGGAGGAAGGAATGGGAAGACAGATGGAAGGAAAAGAGGGAGGAGAAGAAAGAGAATACAGGAAGGAAAGATGGAAGGAAGGAAGAAAAGAAAAGAAGATAGGGAGGAAGAAAGGAAAAGAGGAAGAAGGAAAGTGGGCCGGATTGGACCTCTTAGCGGGCCGGTTCTGGCCCACGGGCCGCATGTTTGACACCCCTGCATTAAGTCCTTTAACGTGTACAAACGGCTTCCTGCCCTGATTGTTGTCTCCAAACACAAATTAGTCTCTATTCTCTCTTAAATCCAGTTTTTAACCTTCCTACTTTAATCATGTCACAAGTTCTTACAGCAGCAAACCTACCATGAGCCTCATCGTAGCGTTCTCACCTAACATCTCGTCAACATGCAAAAAACAAGCAGCGCTGTGATGACGGGAAAAGTTCTGTGTAGAAGTTCTGAACTCTGTTCATTTATTTCCCAAAGTCAGTGTTTATTGAACACAAAACAAAAAAAAGACTTCATTTATTGGCTGATTTGGTGCTAAATGTCCAGGAGGAACTCTGCGTATGAAATGACCTCAATGATCGGAGGAATCTTTGGTTGTTGTCTTGATGTCGGGTCTGTAACCGGCCTGTTCTCCGCTCGCTTCCTTCAACAACGTTCAAACAAATGTTAACCTTCATCTTTTGCAGTTCCGCTGGGCAGCAGCGACCCTAAAACTTCTCTTTGACTCGCTGTGTGTGGTCTCAGTAGTCCATAGAAAACGGTACAGATCATCACTGTCACGCTCTACGATAGCTGCTTCATGTCGTACATCGGGACCTCTGACTCCTCCGCCTTGCTCTCATCAGCAGCCGCCTTGGCTGCATCCCGGCTGCCCTTACGGCCCTTGGGAGGCGGGACGGGCGCGGCTCCCTCCGAGCCTCCTTCTGCTCCCTCCTGGCCCTCCGCCACAGTCCTCTCCTTCTTCAGGTTGAGCTTGGCTGGGACGCTCTTGGAGATGGTCTCCCTCAGCCTCTCCCCTGAGTGCTTCAGCCTCTCGCCAGACTGGCGGATCTTCTGGCGCCTCTCAGCCGTCACGATGCGCTCACCGAACTTGTTGACCTTGGTGCCGAAGTTCTCGCGGGTCTTGCTCATGTTCTCTTTGGAGAAAGTGGCTTTGAAGCTCTCGATGCGCGTCAGGCCCGACTTCTTCATGCGGCCGGCTGCCGAGGAGGTGGCCTCCTCCACCACCATGTACTCCTCATCTGACTCTGGAGGGAGCTCGAACTTGTCCGGTTCCACCTCGGCTCTGGCGCCGGCGCTGTGTTCCGCTGGCTCATTGCCTGGTGTGATGGCCTTCACCTCTTGGTCGCCCTGACAGAGAAGAACACAGAACGATAACCCTTAGAGAACATCCTGATTCATGCTGGAAACATAATAACACAATGCTTTAGATACTAAAGATCTGGACTTGGACAAAGTTTGAACTGTTGATGTAAGGTTTATTTCTGTTCTAGTTAAAGTGTGTCATGCAGACTTTAGCGTGCAGGCCTTGATCTTGTCTCTATAAATAAAGTGCAGCACCTGTTCCTGCAGCTCAGCGCTCAGCTGCAGAAAGCTAAACATATCAGCAAGCAGCAGCATACGGAGCACAGCCGGATCAGTTTCAGCTTCGGCCACGTCACAGCGTGCCTCAGTCTGAAACTGGAAGCTCAGGTTACACTCAACATTAAATGGAGCAGAAATGTTGAGGCTGAAGCTGCAAACTGAACCAGATCCCCGTAGACGTAATTTGCTCAGGGAAGGTTGACCCCGATCCAAAATGAGACTCATTCGTGGTCAAATCATGATGAACCACAGCCAGAAATCTACAGACAATAAACAAAACTAACGAGCCTATAAAAGACACCGTATGACAGCCGGTCACAGAGTCGGACATATTTAGTATTTCTGCTCCTAAACTATCCGCCACAATCTGTTTGTGTACATTTGAGATGCCAAACCAGATTTATACTCCCTGATTAAACTGTTAATGATGTTCTGCAGTTTGGTGAGGCAATCTTTTACATTTTGATCCTGTAGTGACATGTGAGCTGGACAGATGTACAAAAGCTGACCTTGCAAAGCCATAAATCTACTGAGGACCTCCTTCAACCTTTTCAAGAACTATCAAAGGACCTCAGACTCCAGTTTGGACCAAACCTGAGCTAGAATATAAAAAATCTGTCCATTAACTTTCCCTCCAATGAGCTGAGGAATTTGAGGTTTTTCCATCCGTCCTTAATGATGGAAGGAACCTTTATTAATGCTTGTTAGCTAACTAGTCTGTAGCGTGCAAATAGGATCACCAGGATCTGTGCTTACATGCATCACATGACACCTGAGAGAGAGGCTGACATTTCCAAAGCTTTGACAGAACGCATTGCAGTCATAACTGAGCCACATGGCAGGAGCATGTAGCGGTCCGCTAACAAGCTAAAAGGAAGTAAAGTTCAAAGGTACACCTTTACCGACACCTCTAAAGATAATGAATTAACACATTTGTATCTCGTTTGATTAATCCAAACACAAACAGAAATGTAAATGGATGTTCGTGCTGTCAGACGGTGTTACACGCTGCAGCTGTCGGTGCAGTGACTGTGAGCTTGTCAGGTTTTATTCTTTCAGAGATCAAAACTAAAACCAAATTATTCAGTGAGCTTTAGAGGTGTTGGCTTGTGTACTTTTTTAAGTTAAGACAGAGCTAGGCTAGCTGTTTCCCCCTGTTTCCAGTCTTTATGCTAAGCTAAGCTAACCAAGGTCTAGATATTTTGTACTTTGTCTGTAGACGCTTTCATAATAATGGCTTATTTCAAACGACCCGGCAGCCACGTTTCCATGGTAACGATGAGCGACATCTGCACCAAACGATAAAAAAGTATAAGATAGAAATATGACTTTTTATTTGAGGTTTCTGCTGCAGGTCTGGACTGCACACAGAGTTTATGCTACTGGACGTTTCTTCTATTGTTACACTCATGGCCGAATTGTCCCAATAAAATGTCCTTTGAACTGTTAACTTATTTCCACTGGCATCGACTGAGCAGTTTGACATAGATCCTGTGTTTCCAGTCCAGGACCGGACAGCTTTGTGCAACAGATGAATTAAAACGTTTATCTGAAGTATTGAAGTATGAATGAATGGCAGCGAGCTAGCAGCAGCAGCAGCTCAGTAGTTACTCCAACTAAAAGGAAAAGCATTACAGAACAGAAGAGTTTAATATTTCAGTGTGCAGGCGTCTCTGCTGTTAAAGTGTGAGCAGAGAGGAATGGTCCAAGACAGAGTAAAAGGTCATGAGCCCATTTGACCCCATGACATCACAGTTATGTGCTGAAGCCCTACAGCTTCAACTCAGAGGATTTCCCTCCACCAATCTGACTTAAGACCTGGAACAAATCAAACAGCAAGCACAGCCTTTTAGCAGCTAGTGAAATGATTTATAACTCTCATCCAGGAGGTTGTCGTTAGCAAATCCAGAGAGAGAGGAAGGGAGAGAGAGCAGACAACTATATTAGGAGATGGTGGAGGTTCAGACTCAGAATAACCTGGTCTGTCAGCACTCAGCTGGCACAGTCACTTACAGTACGGAAACCACACAGCAGCTACTAACTGAATATTTATTTCTTTGTGATTAAAAAGTAATCATGTCATGGTTGCTTTTGAAATTTCTTGGAGGATCACAGCCAGGTGTTATATGAAGACGTTTTCAGTGTTTCAGTATCACAGAGAAATATGTGAATAGTGGGAAAAGTGTCTTCATTTGTTTTCCATTTCCCAAAACTACAAAAGCGTAACAATAATATGAATTTGGTGATTGCATCTGTCAATTGGTTCATGTAAGGGAGCGCCAACCAGATGTTTGATGACACTTTTTTATTTTCTGTAATAATAATAATAATAACATTTTCATTGAAGTACTTATCTTGTGATTCATAGTGAGATCATTAATGGGTTTGATTCATTGTAATCTCACTCAGGACAGTCCAGTATCCTAACATTTACAGCCATGTTGGACCCTTCTGCAGGTCCTGATTTACATTCAGCATCAGTGCATGACGTCGTGTGTCCTTAAGTGCATCAGACATTAATGCTGGAGACCTGCCACCAGTCACAGAGCAGCAGGTTTCAAACCCCAGCTGCCTTTTACAGATCATGTAGAAAGGGAGAACTTTAAAGAAGTTGCCTCTGGAGTTGTTCGATGATGAGAATGCTCAGAAAACATAAGCATGGGGGGGATCTCTGCATCTCTGTGTCCCATCGCACAAGACGTGAACCCAACGCAGCCTGACATCCAGCAGCTGCAGCCAACCAATCACACCATCTTCCTGAGGTTTGACCCATATGATCAGTACCTCACCGAGGGTCCTGCAACCCGACACTGTACCTCAGAGTCCAGATTACAGTAGCTGAATTTATTGAAGAGTAGATGACAGCTCACTAAGCTTCTGAGATTTTATTATACAGTCATTTGGACCAAGAGCTAAATGTGCGATCTCCCAGGAGCAGTTTTGTTGGTTTAAGACAGAGGAGTCAAACTCATTTTCATTCAAGGGCCACATACTGACCAATTTGATCTCATGTTGGCCGGACCATTAAAAAGAAGGAAGGAACGAGGGAAGAAGGGAAGGAAAAGAAGACAGGAAGGAAAGATGGAAGGAACGAAGGAAGGGAAGACGGAAATAAGAAAGAAAGAAAGAAAGAAAGAAAGAAAGGGAGGGAGGAAGGAAGGATGGACAGATGGAAGTAAGGAAGAAAGGGAGGTAGGAAGGAAAAGAAGACAGGAAGGAAAGATGTAAGGAAAGAAGGAAAAAAGAAAGAAAGGAAGGAAGGAAGGATGGACAGATGGAAGTAAGGAAGAAAGGGAGGGAGGAAGGAAAAGAAGACGGGAAGGAAAGATGGAAAAAAGACAAAGAAAGGGAGGGAGGAAGGAAGGAAGGATGGACAGATGGAAGTAAGGAAGAAAGGGAGGAAGGAAAGATGTGAGGAAGGACAGATGGAAGGAAGGAAGGAAGGAAAGACGGAAAAAATAAAGAATGGAAAAGTGGGCCGGATTGAATCGCTCAGTGGGCCGGTTCTGGCCCACGGGCCGCATGTTTGACACCCCTGGTTTAAGATTACATTGGTAACAAGTCATTTAGTTTTACATTTACCTTCATGATTGGTTTCTTCTTTTGGTGTTGGAGCACATAAATAAGATCATTGATATCGCATCATTTCAACATGTGAATACCAAGATCACTGGCATCTCTCACCACTTTTTGCTTTGCTCTGCTGAAGCTATCCATTGTGTATAAGAAGTGAAAGATTAAAACCTTAAAACAGCTCCTAGGTCGGAAGATAAAAGAGGAAGATAAAAGAGGAAAAAGGGAACGGAAAGCTGGAACTGCTACTTTAACGTAATGCAGCCATCACTCAGTCTCCAGCTGCACCTTGTCAGGATTCCTTTTTTTTACAATACAGCCAAAAAAAAAATCATTCACAATTGGTTATTTCTGTGTGAAACCCCGTCTCTATGTGCTCCAGATCTGTGGTGTAACCTTTCAGCACACTGACGTTTATCCAGGGCTAAAATAACCAGGTCACCATCGCGCTGGCAGCTGCTAACTGTGAAGGCCAAAGAAGTAAAACGAAGCCTGGTGTCCGTGTGCTTGATGCTATTTCAACCACTGAGACGTACAGACAGCTAATGCAGCTTGTTCATCTCAACTCACTGAGAACTCAGAGATGTGAATCAACGTTTGTCAGTGTTAACAAGTGTCCTTTCATAACTCACAACAATTAAATATCATGAATATCTAGAGTCGATCTTTGACTTGACGTTCTTAGTGGTCTGAATCTCGGTGCTGAAACATCAGAAGAAGTTTGCTCTCTTTTTTTTCTACCTTAATCTTTTTGTACTGTCTGAAATCTTTTATCGCACTCAACCTCAGTTAGACATCAACTGGCCTCTTTAACTTCAGTCTTGTTCTCCAGTTTGTCTTCCATCATAGAAATGATGAGAAACACCTTTATGACTCCATTCAGTTCCCAATAATCAAGGCCCACCCAAGGCCAGAGTTGGGCTGAATCAGTTTAAGCGGGTCAGTTCGGGTTAACCGATTCGTTCTCTTTGGATGTGACTGTCCTCGGGTCTCCCTCTATAGAGTCTCATCAGTCTCAAGTAATTTAAGCATGTTGGGTTCAGGAAGATTTCAGGCGTGGTTCAAAGGTTTCAACCCTTGAATACCTCAGTTTGTTTTGTAGGAGGCACATCAGCTTACCAACATTAAAACTTGATCTGAAAGTACATTAAATCTAATGCTCCTCACCCTTTCTACAAGAGAATAAACACTCTACGCGCTGAAGAACTACTTTGGCAATCAGTTTACAGGAAGCAGAGTCAGCTGGACCTCAAAAAGTACTCAACACTGGAACAGAAGTGTCTTTGCAACCAAACATCTGGGTCTTACCTGATAAATGACCACCCTGAACTTGTTCTTGGCCAGAAGGTCTCCCTGGGTGGCCTCCACCTTCTTCACCCGGACGTTCTGGTTCTCCACTCGCACCCTGACGTCCTTGATGTGGCGGCTGACCTTACGCGTCTTCTCCAGCAGCCGGTCAACCGTAGAACTGGTGGCGGTGTGGTCAGTGGTCAGCTTGACGACGTCGGACTGGATGGTTTTCACTGTGTTCTCCAGCTCCAGCTGACGCTCCTCCATGCGCTGCTGTGTGGTCTGGACGCTGTCCATGAGGCCCGCCACGCGCTCCAGCAATGCCATAATGTTTCCTGCGTCATCTCCACCGCCACCCGTTGGCAAGCCCGGTTTGTCTGTCATACTTGCTTGTTAGTTAACGTGCTAGTTGCTTGGTTGATCAACTGTTAGAACCCAGTGATCCAAACGTAAAAATAAAGAGACGAAGAGGAGAGGCAAGCTCCGACAAAATCTTTGGTTGGAAAAAAAAAAAACTTGGAAATTTGAAGGAAAAAATGAAAATCAGTGGCACGGAAAAGATAAAAATGAAGGTTGAGGCATCGGTGAACACAAAGAAGCCTCCCCTGGAAGGAGAAGGAGAGCCAAGAGGGGAACAGGAGGACCGGATCAACCCCTCTACAACTGGAGGTTGACCCTGAAACTGGTCAGATCAACTGATAGACTCCACCCTGCTGGGGCAGAGAGGGAGGGAGGGATGACAGGAGTTCAGAGGAGTGAAGGATGGATAGAGGGGGCAATGGGGAGGCCAAAATGAGAGCGAAGGTAAAACACAGAGCGAGAGTTGAGAGGAAGAAGTGTTGGTGAGTTTTAACAATGTTTAATCAATAGTTTAACAACGTCGTGCCAGATTTGAAAGTAAAAACTTAAATGGAATTCATTTATCTAAGAAGTCATGTTCGATCACCCGAAGACTTCAGCAGGTTTCCACCAATCAGAGAGTTTCAAATGGAAATGGATATGAGAGGAATGTGAGTGTTAATGAGAGATAAAGAGTGACATGGATCCCTGCCTCGCTCTGTGTTCTCTGCTGCTAAAAATACAGCCAGGGTAAAGTGACTCCCTGCACCTCTTTGGGACATGAGTGTATTAAAGGGAATGGAAACTCCCTCACATCTATTCCTCTATCATCCATCTATCAACCGTCACCTTTTCACTTGTTCAGTCTTAATCCCTCCCTGTAGGTTGAGAGGGGGGGGGGGGTTTGGCATCCATGAGCCTCCGAAATGAACAGCTAGGTTTTCCAAAAGCATTCCTGATGCTAACTCTCACCATTGCTGCCATCTTTGTTAGTTACCGGAGCCCGATAGTCCAAATCTGGGGCGAAGGGGAGGAAGGAGGAGGGGGGGGGTGGTTGGGTCCTACAAGGAGCTGAGGTGGATGAACCAGCGATGGGGTGAAACACCTGTCAATCAAAGCAAACACGCATTTAAAATCTTTATATTGAAATTAGATTTTGAGACAAAATCTGTCCTTCCTCCCTTCCTTCCTTCCTTACTCCCTACCGTCCTTCCTTCCTTCCGCCATTTCTTCCTTCTGTCCTTGCTCCCTAACTTCCTTTTTTCCTTCCTTCCTCCCATCTGTCCTTCCTCCCTTCCTTCCTTCCTTACTCCCTGCCGTCCTTTCTTCCTTCTGTCCTTGCTCCCTACCTTCCTTTTTTCCTTCCTTCCTCCCTTTCTTCCTTCCTTACTCCCTACCGTCCTTCCTTCCTTCCGCCATTTCTTCCTTCTGTCCTTGCTCCCTAACTTCCTTTTTTCCTTCCTTCCTCCCATCTGTCCTTCCTCCCTTTCTTACTCCCTGCCTTCCTTCCTTCCTTACTCTTTGCCGTCCTTCCTTCCTTCCGCCATTTCTTCCTTCTGTCCTTGCTCCCTACCTTCCTTTTTTCCGTCCTTCCTTCCTTCCGCCATTTCTTCCTTCTGTCCATGCTCCCTACCTTTTTTCCTTCCTTCCTCCCTTTCTTCAGTCTGTCCTTCCTCCCTTTCTTCCTTCCTTCCGCCATTTCTTCCTTCTGTCCTTGCTCCCTACCTTCCTTTTTTTCCTTCCTTCCCCCCTTTCTTCAGTCTGTCCTTCCTTCCTCCCTTTCTTCCTTCCTTACTTCCTGCCTGCCATCCTTCCGCTATTTCTTCCTTCTGTCCTTCCTCCCTACCTTCCTTTTTGCTTTCCTTCCTCCCTTTCTTCAGTCTGTCCTTCCTTCTTTCCTTCCTTTCTTCCTCCTTTCCTTCTGTCCTTCCTTCCTTCTTTCCTTCCTTTTTTCCTCCCTTCCTTCCGTCCTTCCTTCCTCCTTACCTCTTCTCTTATATCTGCGTCCATCTGCTTTTGTGACTTCACTGCTAATTTTACAGTAATGACTTCCTGCTGCTCCTCCGCTCGTCTAAACCAACACACTTCCATCCTTACTCCTCCGATGATGGAACCGTTAACATTTGGGAACATAAACATACAAAGTCTTGAAGTTCGACTGTCTGACGGCAGCCGACCGCGATTCAAAACACGTATGTGAGACATAGGATGAGGAGGGAAGGTGTTAGGATGAGGAGGGAAGGTGTTAGGATGTGAAGGGAATGAGGGGACTCCCCGCCATCTAACAGCCTCCACCAGCTGCTGCCTATAATTATCCTGCCGTCACTTCTATATTTAACAGGAGCGCTTGGTTTTCACTCCTTCACTCTACGGGGGGGGCGGAGTCTATGATCTGTGTGCAGTTTGATGAATCAAGAGGGGACAGTTTTTAATGCAGGGGGGGGTTAAACATGAGGCTCGTGGGCCAGAACCGGCCGGCTGAGGGGTGCAATCCGGCCCCACTTTCCTTCCTGTGTTCTTTTCCTTCCTTCCATCTGTCCTTCCTCCCTTCCTATATTTCCTTTCTTCATTCCTTCCTTCCTTCCGGTCTTCTCTTCTCTTCCTTCCATCTGTCCTTCCTACCTTCCTATATTTCCTTTCTTCGTTCCTTCCATCTGTCTTCTCTTCCCTTCCGTCCTTCCTTCCTTCCGGTCTTCTCCTCTTTTCCTTCCATCTGTCTTCTCTTCCCTTCTTTCCTTCCGGTCATCCCTTCTTTCCTTCCATCTGCCTTCTCTTCCCTTCCGTCCTACCTGTCTTCCCTTCTTTCCTTCCTGTCTTCCCTTCTTTCCTTCCATCTGTCTTCTCTTCTCTTCTCTTCCTTCCGTCCTTCCGGTCTTCTCTTTCCTTCCTTCCTTCTTTCTGGTCTTCTCTTCCCTTCCTTCCTCCCTTCTGTCCTTCCTGTCTTCTCTTCTCTTCCTTCCATCTGTCTTCTCTTCCCTTCCCTCCGGTCTTCTCTTCCTTCTTAACCCTCTTTTCCTTCCTTCCTTCCGGTCTTCCCTTCTTTCCTTCCCTCCGGTCTTCTCTTCCTTCTTAACCCTCTTTTCCTTCCTTCCTTCCGGTCTTCCCTTCTTTCCTTCCCTCCGGTCTTCTCTTCCTTCTTAACCCTCTTTTCCTTCTTTCCTTCCGGTCTTCCCTTCTTCCCTTCCCTCCGGTCTTCTCTTCCTTCTTAACCCTCTTTTCCTTCCTTCCTTCCGGTCTTCCCTTCTTTCCTTCCCTCCGGTCTTCTCTTCCTTCTTAACCCTCTTTTCCTTCTTTCCTTCCATCTTTTTAATGATCTGGCCCACATGAGATCAAATTGGTCTGTCTGTGGCCCTTGAATGAAGATGAGTTTGACTCCTCTGATTTATAAGCTCATGTTGTTTTGAGGTTATAAAGATTTAAACCTGTTAAAGTTAATCAGCTGTCAGACAGAAAAAATGAAGTTTGTGAGTAAAAACGGATCAAAGCGCTGACGCAGACGTTTCAAAGAACATCATAATTTAATTCTAGTTCATCTACAGCACAGTCTAAACAACAACTTCACTGGTTCATGCACTTTTTAACATCTACAGTAAAATCAGCCTGTCCCCTCCCCACCCACCCACCCACCCACCCACCACAAGCGTCACATGACCCTAGACACCGCCGCGTTACCACGGTTACAAGCGTTTAAATCTGATCTCAAGAGCAGCGACGCTTCAGGGAACCTTGGCCCAGCTTATTATTGAGTCTAATCCTTCTACAACGATAAAACAACCAACACGGACACTTCGTACCATTGTTACAAATTATATAAAAAAAAGAAGAAACTCGACCAAAAAAAACCCAAAAAACAATAAAACAGTCATTTAAATTATCATCAGTTCGTCAAAATACATGAAAAAAAACAAAAAAAAACACATTGGAATCCATTTCCTGAATGGCGTCATCTGAAAATGAAGCAATTAATTAATTATAACAACAACCTGTACATGTTAGCTTGTACCTTATTATCATTATTATTATTATCATTATTATTTCAAGCAGTAGAAAAAACAGCATTTTGGTTTTCAGGTGCGTCTCGTCATAAATACAAAAAAAAAAAAGAAGTGGAAAATAAAGTTTATCGAAGTTACATACGATGGTTTTTTTTTTTTTTTTTGGGAACCTGTGAGACGCAGCAAAAATAAAAAATAAATGAAATCAGCATAATATACCCACGAGGGTTTCAGTGGTCCCTGATAATCCTGTAATCCCAGAACAGAGCGCCCCCTAGAGTATTAAGGCGTTATGTTACATTAGCAGACAGACATGGAGCAATATACGACATGCAGCCTCCACTAGATGGCACTATAACTCCAGCAGATAAGAGAAAGCAGCAGTGTGACTTTATTCTCTGCTTTTACTCCACTATATCTTTACATATCACCTCATTTATAACCGCCAATATGTGTAATAATGACCTATAATATAATAACTTGCCAATAAAGTCATAATTTAGCCTGTTTTTTATGCTATTGGCCTGATAAAAAACTAATAATTGGGAGTAAATAACGTAATAATATACTAATATCGCTTTATTTACGTTTTATTTATTGGATATAAAGAGTCAAATTTGTTGTTTTTACCAAGCCAATAACGTTTAAATGATTACGTCATCGCTTATGACATAAAAAAAACTGGCAAAATGATTACGTCATCGGTCGTTATTGCGTTAATCGGATGCTAGGTGTTTGTCCGTTGACATCTAGCGAGGCTGAATGTCGTTTATTGGAACTTTTAAATATCCGAAGCTTGTAAAACTGTCACATCAAAGTAAGAGGTCACATGGTTACAGCGCGGCGAAGGTGCGTCTCAATCATGGAAGCAAAAAAAAAAAAAAAAAAAGAGTTCATAATTCAAATATCGTAAGTAAACTAACTCTTGAATATTTCATGTTTAAAATGTAAATATCATTGAGGTTAAAGCAGATATGTTTAAAGCGATAGTTCGGCGTAATTTGGACCTAGCGTCATATTCACCATGACGTCTATCTAATCAGCACCTCAGACATTTTTCATTTGGTCGGAAAATAGTTAGCCGAATGTCTTAGCTCAGGCGCTAACGGGACCACCAGACGCTAACGGGACCACCAGGCGCTAACGGGACCACCAGGCGCTAACGAGACCAACAGTGTATCTGGTAAATGACTCCACTAATAATCTAATAATTGTTATCAAACTTCTACAGTAGTACAAATAGGCTCTTTACTCATAAATCCATGCATTGCTAAAGCTAACTGCTAACGCTGGAAACATCGTCGAAATCTCGCGCGATCACCGAAATACCGCGCGGTCTCGCGAGATCCCGCACAGCACATCTAGAGAGATCTGTACGTGATCGCGCGAGATTTCGACGATGTTTTTTACAGCGTTAGCATTAGCCGCAGAGTAAAAGCCATCAGGTAAGTGTTGTTTTAATAAACTCCTGGTGGACTTACAAACTTTCCAATGCATGGATTTATGAGTAAAGAGCCTATTTGTACTACTGTAGAAGTTTGATAACTATCCAGGCATTATTAGTGGGGTCATTTACCAGATACACTGGTGGTCCCGTTAGCATCTGGTGGTCCTGTTAGCGCCTGGTGGTCCCTTTAGCGCCTGGTGGTCCTGTTAGCGCCTGGTGGTCCCGTTAGCGCCTGGTGGTCCCGTTAGCGTCTGGCGGTCCCGTTAGCTCCTGGAGGTCCCGTTAGCTCCTGGTGGTCCCGTTAGCGCCTGGAGGTCCCGTTAGCGCCTGGAGGTCCCGTTAGCTCCTGGTGGACCAGTTAGCGCCTGATGGTCCCATTAGCGTCTGGTGGTCCCGTTAGCTCCTGGTGGTCCCGTTAGCGCCTGGTGGTCCCGTTAGCTCCTGGTGGTCCCGTTAGCGTCTGGTGGTCCCGTTAGCTCCTGGTGGTCCCGTTAGCGCCTGGTGGTCCCGTTAGCTCCTGGTGGTCCCGTTAGCGTCTGGTGGTCCCGTTAGCTCCTGGTGGCCCCGTTAGCATCTGGTGGTCCCGTTAGCGCCTGTGCTAAGACATTCGGCTGATGGCTCTAACTCCACTATTTTCCGACCAAATGAAAATGAACAGCTGAGGTTGAGACAGACGTCATGGTGAATATGACGCTAGGTCCAAATTACGCCGAACCATCGCTTCAATGTGTCCAGAAGCTTTTTCCCCACATTTTAATATTTCATGTTGAATTTTTAATGTCTTTATTTAACTCGTTTTTTTTTTATGTTTATTGCTTCCATAATTCAAACTTTGACACCTTCCTTGAAACCAAATCTAAACGACGACGCTGGAAAAGGCATCAGCGCGTCTCACAGGGTTCAAAACACAAAGACAACGACGTGTGTAGTTCCAGTTTGGAGGTTTGGACGATACAATCAGATAAATAGTGTTTCTGTCTCCGGTCGGAGGATCCACAGTGTTTCAGAGTCTGAGCGGACGGCGAAAAAAAACCAAACATCTGCAGACAGCGAAGAGACGAAACTGTCCAGACAGAGAAAACCAAATCTGAACACGGAGGGAAAAATCTTAAAAATAAGGCCCCTTAAGAAATTCAAAAAATTAGCTTTTTTATTATTTTTTAAAAAAGGGAAAAAAACAAAAAGAGGCACCAAAAAAGTCGAGATATCAAAAATGCAGTCTGTCTGAGTGGTACGAAAACTTGTCGTCTTAATAAAAAGGTGAAACGGGGGAAAAGGAGCAGCTACATCATCCGGGAGGAAGTTCCTGACGGGAAGTGGCCGAGGTGCTGCTTCTGTCTCCGGCCGCGCTTCGTCTTGTTGCACCTCCTGCAGGACACGACGGGAATTACACAAGAAAACACAGACACAGGTCAAAGGTCATCCTCCGATCATACTGAGACAACCTAAACCTATGTTTCATTAAACTTCCTGTCGTCCTCCTGGGTCAAATTG
This sequence comes from Scomber japonicus, assembly GCF_027409825.1. Taxonomy (NCBI): domain Eukaryota; kingdom Metazoa; phylum Chordata; class Actinopteri; order Scombriformes; family Scombridae; genus Scomber; species Scomber japonicus. The sequence continues at coordinate 1,416,403 of NC_070598.1, read as the reverse complement.
ACCCTGTCTGTTTCTTCCCTCCCTCCTTCTCTCTTTCTTTCCTTCCTCTCTCTTTCCTCCCTCCCTTCCTTCCTTCTTTCCTCCCTTCCTTCCTGCCTCCCTTCCTTCCTCCCTTCCATCTGTTTTTCTTCTCTCCCTCCTTCTCTCTTTCCTTCCTCTCTCTTTCCTCCCTTCCTTCCTCCCTCCCTCCTTCTTTCCTCGTTCTCTCTCTTTCCTTCCTCCCTCCCTCCCTCCTTCTTTCCTCGTTCTCTTTCTTTTTCTCCCCCTACCTTCCTTCTTTCCTTTATTCCTCCCTTCCTATTTTCCCATTTGCTTCCCTTCCTCCTTTCCTCCCTCCATCCTACCTTCCTTCCTTCCTTTTGTCCTTCCTTCCCTCCTTTCCTTCCTTCTTCCTCCCTCCCTCCTTCTTTCCTCGTTCTCTCTCTTTCCTCCCTTCCTTCCTCCCTCCTTCTTTCCTCGTTCTCTTTCTTTCCTCCCCCTACCTTCCTCCCTTCCTTCTTTCCTCGTTCTCTTTCTTTCCTCCCCCTACCATCCTCCCTTCCTTCTTTCCTTTATTCCTCCCTTGACTTTGTTTTTAGAGCTTGGAGGAAAAAAAGATGATTAGTGTTTAGTGTTAATTATAATCTACTCTGGTTTCTGCTCTCTTTGATATAACAGTGTCTCATAAACATGTTTGTTATATTATTTATGCAGGAATACAATATTAAATTATTATCTGTTTGCTTTTACCTGTGAGAAAAGTCTAAAATGTTTTCTGTTATTTAGACACTCAGCATTAAACTAAATGTTTTTTTAATTTCTCTTTCAATCAAACATAACCCTAAATATAACCTTATCCTTCATGTAACACTATATTTAACCTCAATATAACCCAATACTAACCTTAACTAAACCTTACATTTAGTATCTATCTAGTGTTTTATGTTTATGCTTTATTTAGATTTTGTTCAGCCTCTTTCTAAATGTGATTATTGAGTTTTCTGTCTATTATTAAACTCATTATTATAACAGTTTTACAGCTGTGATATTTCTATCTGAACCTGTTATATATATATATATATATATATATATATATAAAGACAGCATCTATCATTTAAATAAATACAAACAGTTCTCCACACATGGCCTAAATGAACTATCAGCAGGTTGACAGGAAGTGTGTCAGAGTGTGAGCGCCCCCCGCTGGCTCAGACTGATTACTGCAGCACAATATCAGTATTATTAGGATTCATATGACTTTCTATGTTTCCCTGTTTCTGAAACCTTGTGATGTCATGATGTGATGTCATGTGATGTGATGTCATATGATGTAATGTAATGTCATATGATGTCATGTGATGTGATGTCATGATGTGATGTCATATAATGTGATGTAATGTCATATGATGTAATGTAATATGATGTAATGTCATATAACGTGATGTGATGTCATATGATGTTATGTGATGTGATGTCATATAATGTGATGTCATAATGTGATGTCATGAAATGTGACATAATGTGATGTCATGTGATGTGATGTCATAATGTGATGTGACGTCATGTGATGTGATGTCATATAATGTGTGATGTCATAATGTGACGTCATGTGATGTGATGTCATAATGTGATGTGACGTCATGTGATGTGATGTCATATAATGTGTGATGTCATGTAATGTGACGTCATGTGATGTGATGTCATAATGTGATGTGATGTGATGTCATATAATGTAACGTCATATAATGTGATGTCATATAATGTGATGTCATATAATGTGTGATGTCATGTGATGTGATGTCATGTGATGTCATGTGATGTGTGTACCTGGTGAAGCACATGACGACGGCCACAATGACGGCGATCTGCACGGCTCCGATGATGGCGGCGATGAGAACGTAGTGCAGCTTCTGACCGCTCGGCACAACGTACAGGATGTTAAAGTCCAACAGCTGATCACACTGAGGCCCGCCGTACGCCGCCTCACACCTGACACACACACACACACACACACACACACACACACACACACACACACACACAGAACAATCTTTTAATACACACTTTATACTTTTTATTTAATAATGTTTATATCTACAGTAAAGTACAAGTACCTCTAACTGTACTGCAGTAAAGTACTAGTACCTCAAACTGTACTACAGTAAAGTACAAGTACCTCAAACTGTACTACAGTAAAGTACTAGTACCTCAAACTGTACTACAGTAAAGTACAAGTACCTCAAACTGTACTACAGTAAAGTACTAGTACCTCTAACTGTACTACAGTAAAGTACAAGTACCTCAAACTGTACTACAGTAAAGTACAAGTACCTCTAACTGTACTACAGCAAAGTACTAGTACCTCTAACTGTACTACAGTAAAGTACTAGTACCTCAGACTGTACTACAGTAAAGTACTAGTACCTCTAACTGTAGTACAGTAAAGTACTAGTACCTCTAACTGTACTACAGTAAAGTACTAGTACCTCTAACTGTACTACAGTAAAGTACAAGTACCTCTAACTGTACTACAGTAAAGTACAAGTACCTCTAACTGTACTACAGCAAAGTACTAGTACCTCTAACTGTACTACAGTAAAGTACTAGTACCTCAGACTGTACTACAGTAAAGTACTAGTACCTCTAACTGTAGTACAGTAAAGTACTAGTACCTCTAACTGTACTACAGTAAAGTACTAGTACCTCAGACTATACTACAGCAAAGTACTAGTACTTCTAACTGTACTACAGTAAAGTACTAGTACCTCAGACTGTACTACAGTAAAGTACTAGTACCTCTAACTGTAGTACAGTAAAGTACTAGTACCTCAAACTGTACTACAGTAAAGTACTAGTACCTCAAACTGTAGTACAGTAAAGTACTAGTACCTCTAAGTGTACTACAGTAAAGTACAAGTACCTCAAACTGTACTACAGTAAAGTACAAGTACCTCTAACTGTACTACAGTAAAGTACTAGTACCTCTAACTGTACTACAGTAAAGTACTAGTACCTCTAACTGTACTACAGTAAAGTACTAGTACCTCTAACTGTACTGCAGTAATGTACTAGTACCTCAAACTGTACTACAGTAAAGTACTAGTACCTCAAACTGTACTGCAGTAATGTACTAGTACCTCAAACTGTACTACAGTAAAGTACTAGTACCTCTAACTGTACTACAGTATAGTACTAGTACCTCAAACTGTACTGCAGTAATGTACTAGTACCTCAAACTGTACTACAGTAAAGTACTAGTACCTCAAACTGTACTACAGTAAAGTACTAGTACCTCAAACTGTACTGCACCTAACCTTTTGTGTCTCATCTCTCACTCACACACACACACACACACACTCTCTCTCCTACCTGCAGGTGGGCAGGTTGTGTCTCATCTCACACTGTCCGTGGTCACAGAACAGGAAGTAGTCTTCGGGGCAGGGGGTGGGCGCGTCCACGAACCCCTCCCCCTCGCCAGGTTTGGACACAGCTGGAGGAAACAACACACACACAAACTCTGGTTTCTGATTGGCTGATAGGAGGAAACAGAGTCACATGATCAGACGGGTCAGACTTACGGAAGACGTCCGGTTTCATCTTCACACCGTCGTCCTTCCTGCTCTTATCTGAAGAAGAAGAAGAAGGAGGAGTAAGTGTGTGTGTGTGTGTGTGTGT
>NC_070598.1:1402749-1407749 GCF_027409825.1 Scomber japonicus | reverse complement strand
GCCAGCCTCAGCTCCACCAAAGGAGCATTTTGGAGTGTGGGAGTCGCAGCAGAGCCGTGATTGATTCCCAGTTAAGACACTCTGGTAAGAAATGCTTTACATTATGGGCTTAAAACTGCCTTCAAATGGAAAATAACAGGATTTTAAACATGACATTCAAAACGCCATTAATCGTGATTAACTATGGAAACTCTGCGATTAATCTCGATTAAAAAAATTAATCGTTTGACAGCCCTAGTTATTATATTTGATATGCTGCTCAGACAGACGATGATGATCTCAGAATTATAACAGACACTACTTCCTGTTTTACTCTTACATCAAGCACTGCTAATGTTTGCACCTTTATTTCTCTTATAGATTATCAATGTTTTATTTATTTAACATGTTTTTAATAGTGTTAAATGTTCTTATAGCTCAGAGAGTGTTTCTAAATGTCATTATAATATTAATAAAACTACTAAACTAACATTTTATACATGAAATGATTCACTGAGAGACTGATAGTTGTTCCAAAGCTTCAAAATATCTTTAAAAGTATGTGTTTTTAATAGTTTTTTAACAATAAAAATATAGGAATAAGATTTATCAGACTCTCTCTCACTCACACACACACACACACACACACACACACACACACACACACACAGTATTCCTTAGTTAACAAGAAGAAACTGAACATTAACAGACGTCTGCTTTAAGTTTCTGAGTGAACAAAGCTCCAGTCTGATGTATACATGAACATATAGGTTACACACACACACACACACACACACACACACACACACACACACACACACACACACACACAGGGTACCCCCTCATTTAGCCTAGCCTCGCCCTGTTTCCTCCACCCTGTAATTAACCCCAAAATAGAGCCCAGTTAAAGTGAGGAGTGGTCACCACACACACACACACACACACACACACACACACACACACACACACACACACCACCTCAACATGGCCGCCTGACCTCCGGGGTTTGTGTTGCCATGACGACCGGCTGATGATAAACTGAGGTGGAGGTGTGTGTGGATGCTGCTCAGTGTTATCTGCTGCTACTGCTGCGGTTGTCATGACAACAGAAACACACTCACAGACACACACATAATGAAGTGTTGATGAAAAACAGCTGGGGTCACGTGACCACACAACAGAAGGAGGGGGGTGAAGAGAGGGGGGGTCATATCCTAACTGTGACCTCTGACCTCCACATGTTCAAAGCTTCCACATCACAAAGAAGAGTTATAGTTATAATTAAACTCCCGCCACCTGTGAGGCTGTGACGTGTACAGGTGTGAGGGGGAGAAGAGGGGGGGGGGGTGCTCACCTGGGGGGCAGTCGGCGGCCTTCCCGGGGCCGCAGTCCACACTGCTGGCTCCGCTGCGGGGGAAGGAGCTCCGGACGGCGGGCAGAGCCAGCAGCAGCAGCAGGCAGCAGCACCAGGAGCACCGGGAGAACCGGCACACCGGAGCCATGATGGAGGGAAAGGTGACAGACAGACTCTTTAAAAAAGGGATAAATGGAGGCTCAGAGGGAGAGATAAAGAGGTGATAGGAACAGATAGATCAGGAGAGGCAGATGAATAAAAGGAGGAGGAGGAGAGAAAGAAAAACAGGAATGAAAGGAGTCTTTTTCTGTTTTTCGGAGTCCTCCCTTCAGCACAAAAACACGCCGCAGAATAAAAAGCAGAAACTGTGAATCCTCCTCAGAGCGTCCTGCTGTCCATGTGTGTCTCCGCCTGAAGCTTCATGTTCCCTCTCTCCCAAAAAAAAAATGCACCAAAAAACTGAAAACGGCGAGAAAAAACCAAAACAACCCCCCCCCAAAAAAACAGAGCTGCAAAATGAAGCCCGGGATAACAAAGCCAAGCAGGGCCTGGGGCTTCTCTCAGCGACCCCCACACCTCCACCACCACCACCACCAGCCTGCTCACCGCCCGGACTGCAGCCCCCAGCCCCGCTGCCTCGCACTCAACCCGGCGGGGAGAACCATGGAACGCCGCGGAGAAGACAAAAGATCCAGAGGAAGGTTCCGGAGGTCCAGCAGCATCCAGGCCGAACAGAGCGAGGGATCGCCGGGGAGGATGCGCGGATGCGGTCGGTCGCTCGGTCGGACCGGGACTTTTTTTTTTTTTTTTTTTTTTTGTCCTCCTGTTCCTCCTCCACTGAATCACATCAACAAAGGCCCGGATCACGTGACCTGCAGGAGACCCCTCCCACACATCCTGCTCATTATTCTCCCTGTATAATTAAACCTCTTCTAAAGTCACTAATTAACTAATAATACTAAACATCCGGAGACATTTAAAATACAATGAAATCATTAAACTGAGAATAAAGATCAGAGATAAATAAGTGTTGGTAAAATAAATAAATCAGTTAAACTAGATTTAAAAGCAGCATCAGGTTTGTTAAAATGTACATTTAGTATTTTGTTGGTTTTATATCATTTAAATGACATTTGCACCATTTTTTACCAAAAGTCAGACTGAATGCTCCTGAAAATATCAAATGGTGTAACCTCAAAAGAATGATAAATATTAAATCTTTTATCACCTACAGTGTATTTAAGTGGACTTATACTAATAATGACTTCATTTAAAAACGTAATCTTAAATAATTGTGTCGATACTGAGCAAAATAAATCCTAAAAACTAAAAAAATGTTCTAAATAAGTTTTGATAAATGATGTAAAATGTAGTAAAACATTTATATATACATAAACATAGTGGATTATATTTATTCCACGTTTTTTTTCTGTATATAATCAGATTTGTATGAAAAAATACTGGTTACACCAATTGACACTGGGTTGCATCACATGGTGTAACCACAATAATGTAAATGTTTCCTGGTCTCCATGGTAACCAGATGAAATGTAATATTTAGAACAATAGTGTTCCATTAGCTTTATTTAATATAAAAGTTATAATGTAAGATCATGCGACACTAGTTGGTATGGTGTTAGGTAGGAAGGAAGGAAGGAAGGAAGGAAGGAAGGAAGGAAGGAAGGATGTAAGATCATGCCAAACTAGTTGATATGGTGTTAGGTAGGAAGGAAGGAAGGAAGGAAGGATGTAAGATCATGCCAAACTAGTTGATATGGTGTTAGGTAGGAAGGAAGGAAGGAAGGAAGGAAGGAAGGAAGGAAGGAAGATCATGCCAAACTAGTTGATATGGTGTTAGGTAGGAAGGAAGGAAGGAAGGAAGGAAGGATGTAAGATCATGCCAAACTAGTTGATATGGTGTTAGGTAGGAAGGAAGGAAGGAAGGAAGGAAGGAAGGAAGGAAGGAAGGATGTAAGATCATGCCAAACTAGTTGATATGGTGTTAGGTAGGAAGGAAGGAAGGAATGGAGGAAGGAAGGAAGGATGTAAGATCATGCCAAACTAGTTGATATGGTGTTAGGAAGGAAGGAAGGAAGGAAGGAAGGAAGGAAGGAAGGAAGGAAGGAAGGAAGGAAGGTGTTTTATTGACTATTTACTGTTTTTAAGCAACGTTCAATTATTTGGTACAAAGTTTTTATGGTTACACCACTTAGACATTTTTACCATAATCCTCTAATATATTCTCTCTAAATGGATTAAAAGCAGAAGTTTGATGATCAGTCGCTGCTGCACTTTATTTTGAAACTTTTACTTTTACTGTTTTTATTGCTATTTTTGTTCTTGTACCATCTTATATTCCTTTAACGTTTTTATTTCTTTCCTCTTTATTTTCTGTTTAATGTGAACCACTCTGTGTCATTTATTCTGCTGTAAAACATTTTGAGCTGCTTTACAAATAAAGTAGTTTTTTTTTTAAGTTAAATTATTGACTTGCAGAAAATTGAGATAAAAATCCCAAATTCTGAAACAAATTTTTTTTTTTTTTTTAATTTCTTTTATTTAGAGACTGAAACCTGATGTAATATGTTGTTTGTCTTATAGCCAGCAGGGGGCGCTGACTGTCTGCAGAAGAGAAGAAGCAACTGCACTACTGCAGTACTTTTACTATAATACTGCATACTACACCACTATAATACTGCAGTACTTTTACTGTAATACTGCATACTACATCACTATAATACTGCAGTACTTTTACTATAATACTGCATACTACACCACTATAATACTGCAGTACTTTTACTGTAATACTGCATACTACATCACTATAATACTGCAGTACTTTTACTGTAATACTGCATACTACATCACTATAATACTGCAGTACTTTTACTGTAATACTGCATACTACATCACTATAATACTGCAGTACTTTTACTGTAATACTGCATACTACATCACTATAATACTGCAGTACTTTTACTGTAATACTGCAAGTACCTCTAACAAGTACCTATAACTAGAGGTACTAGTACTTTACTGTAGTACAGTTTGAGGTACGAGTACTTTACTGTAGTACAGTTAGAGGTACTAGTACTTTTTTTCCCCTTCCTTCTTCTTCCCTTCCATCTTCCTACCTCCCTCCTTTCCTTTCCTTTCCTTTCCTTTCCTTTCCTTTCCTTCCTTCCTTCCTTCTTCTTTCCTTTCCTTCCTTCCTTCCTTCCTTCCTTCCTTCCCATCCTTCCTACGTCCCTTCCTTCCTTCCTTGACTCGAGGACAACAGGAGGGTTAAAGGACAATTATAATAATACAACTTTTAGGTTTAAAAAAAAAAGTGTAATTAAATGTAATGAATTATTTTTCATTGAGACATAAATGTCAACGACACATTAAAATCAAACCACAGTACAATACACAAAGTGAAGAGGTTTGAGGTGTTTCAGTTTTGTCCAGCAGGGGGCAGCACACACCTGCAGGACTAACAGAGGACAGCCTTTAGTTTCATGAGGAGGTCTTTGTGTGTGTGTGTGTGTGTGTGTGTGTTATAACTGGAGTAATTGACGTATTCATGCTTTTACTACAACCTGAGGAGAGTGTAGTAATATACAGAATAAGCGATTCAGAGTTCATTCATCGATCCTTCGTGAGGTCACACGATTGGGATTCAGTA
>NC_070598.1:1352749-1395249 GCF_027409825.1 Scomber japonicus | reverse complement strand
CACATACACAGACACACACACACACACACACATATTTAATGTTTTATGACTTTTTATTTATTGAGTTCTTTTATTTTTTGTGGTGTTTTTGTTGTTCTGTTCTGGTTGTCAGTCTGAATGTTGACTTTATGCTTCCTGTTTGTTTTTCACAATAAAATAAAGAATAAAAATAAAAGCAGACTTACACCTCCAAGGACCTGGTGTCAACCATCGGACTCCAGCAGGCTGCAGGCTGAAAGGAGGAGGGGGGGGGGGGGGGGTCAGAGCAGCACGTTCTCTTTCAGCATGCTAACATGGACGTTACATGGCTCTAGTCTACTGTTTTATTATTCTCTTCTAATGTGGGGTTGGGCTTTCATACACTTTGATCCAATCTGAATCCACTATCCCAATCCTTCTGAAACCCTGATTGAATCTAATCAGGTTTAACTTTCAACATTTACAGGAAACTTCAGTTAGAAAGAAGAAAAAGTCAAAGATTCAGTTGAGATCTGTGATCAGCTGACAGAGAAAATGTTTCCAGCTCTTCCTCCTCTATCACACATTGTCTGTCCATACCTGAGAGTGTCCAGTCTCCAATGTGGATCCTCCAGTCCAGCAGCCAGCAGCTTCTCTCCTGAGTCTCCTGGATGATTGTAGCTCAGGTCCAGCTCTCTCAGATGGGAGGGGTTGGCACGCAGAGCTGAGGCCAGAGAAGCACAGCCTTCCTCTGTGATCAGACATCCTGACAGGCTGCAAACACACAAAACAACACACATGTCACACAGTGTGAGAGTACTGCTGTGTGCAGTCACATACAACAACAAACTGTCTCCAAACTAACTCACTAAAAGATGCAGTGAATCAGGAAGCTCCAGAAAGTTGAGCATCCAGCCAGATGGGAACATTCACCAGCATGTGTTTACCTCGTCATTGTGATCCAAATGTTCAAATCGTTCTAATGCGTTTATGAAGAGTGAAGCTTTTGCCAAAAGGAAGAATAAAGACGCATGAAGAAATGTCTTCTGCGCTTTCCCAGGACTACAACAGCAGCTTAGCATGAAGCACTTAGCTTAGGCTACAATGAAGCCTACAGTGGTTAGCGGCTAACAAGCTTAGCAGCATCAGCTATATACTCATCACATGACACAAACATTATATCCTGACTGGCTTTTTGCTTGAGCACTTTTCAAGGTAAACTAACACAGCATTAAATGATGGTGGAACAGATGCTTCATGCTAACCAGCTAGCCTCAGGTGGCTAACTCAGCAGGATAATCCAAGTTCATTTGGCGGGAAACGCACAGCCGCTCTGCAGCTGAGCAGTTTTCTCTTTCTGACAACATGCCGGCTCCACTCGCTTTAACCTTTGTAAATCTGACATTAAAACGCTTATTTTACTCTTAAAACTAACTCATGTTTGTCCTCACAGCTGTCTGAGTAGCTGCTGCAGTAACTGAAGGAGCCTACAAACTTCTCTGTGCAGCCGAGAAGATGTTTAGGGATCGTTGGTAAACTGTAGCATCTACCCATCGACTGCATGAGAGGTGTTTAGGGAACATCTGTAAACGGCAATATCTACCGTTAGTAGGAAACCTGTTGAAAACTTAGGTCAGAGGTTACAGAACAGCCATGTTCCGGGTCTGTATCCACACTGGTAGAGGGTATCGGTTATAACATCCAGAGAATGTAAAGGGTGAATGTTTGAGTAATTTCATAGAACTTACTTGCAAATTATTACATAATTAAAATTTAATTTGTGGACCTGTAAAATCAAGTGTTATTCAAATCTGTAAAATCATCAGTAATATTTAAACAATACAAATATGCATAGAAAGTAATTCTGTCCTGCATATCATGTCAGCAGACAATCCTACAAAGATGTCATGTTTTATGAAATCATTCAGATGTTAAATGTTTGTTCAATCTCTTGAACAGGTTGATGAATCCTGACCTGAGAGTTTCCAGTCCACAGTGTGGACTTTCCAGTCCAGCAGAAAGCTGCTTCACTCCTGAATCCTGCAGGTTGTTGTTACTCAGGTCCAGATCTCTCAGACTAGAGGACTGGGAGCTGAGAACTGAGGACAGAGCTGCACAGCTTCTCTCTGAGAGGTTACAGTCAGTCAACCTGGAGAGACAATAATGAAACAAACAAAAAATTATCTTTGTTAAAATGTTGATTCTGGACTTTTAGTGATGATATGTATTCTCTTCCCAGAACTGGTTAAAATCTTTGCTGTTCTATTCTAAACATGTAGATATAAGATAAACATATGTATGCACTGCTGACCCGGAGAAAGCCATTCATGCCTTCATATCATCCTTGATTATTGTAAATCATTATACTTTGTAATCCTGCAGTCCAGTTTATCCGTCTCCAACTCATTCAAAATGCTGGAGCAAGAGTTCTCATGAAATCAAAAAAGAGGGATCACATCACTCTCATACACTGGCTTTCTGTTAAGTACAGAATTGATTTTAAATTACTAACAATTGTTTATAAGGCCTTGAATGGACTTGCTCCACTGTATTAAACAGAACTCCGGGTCCCATACCACACTAGCAGAGAACTTAGGTCATCTGGCCAGCGACTCCTGTCTGTCCACAGATGCAGGACTAAGTGCTTTAGGGACAAGCCCTTCTCCATTGCTGCCCCCAAACTGTGGAACTCTCTTCCTCCCCCACTATTGATATTTTCAAGAAAACCCTTAAAACTTACTTTTACTACCTAGCTTTTAACTGTATCTAACTGTCACTATATATTTAATGACCATGTATTTTTATTTCAGATTCCTTTTTTAAAATTGTGTTTTCTATTTTTTGTGTGTTCTTCCTTTGTGTGAAGCACTTTGGATCAACCATGTAGTGTTTAAGGTGCTATATAAATGAAGTTGAAGTATGTAATGATCTACATTACATGATATTAAAGCAAATATCAGTTTCTCTGTCTCAGTCAGAGTTTATGTTTGTGAATAAAAAAAAACAAAAAACTCGAAAATTAAAAAATTTGAAGAGTTACAAAGCTTCTCTCTGAGAGTTTAAACAAACAGAGGAAATATAAAAAACAAGTAAGTAGCTGTTGTTTTTTTCAAAGACAGCAGAATATTTAAATACTGATGAATAAATCAAACTATCTGTGTACTTACAGAGCTTTGTTGGAGGCTTTGACCACTGGCAGCAGCCTCAGAAGAGCCTCCTCTGAAGCAGAGTATTTCTTCAGGTCAAACACATCCAGATCTTTTTCTGATGACAGTAAGATGAAGACCAGAGCTGACCACTGAGCAGGAGACAGTTCATCTGTGGAGAGACTTCCTGATCTCAGGTACTGTTGGATCTCCTCCACTAGAGAACGATCATTCAGTTCATTCAGACAGTGGAACAGATTGATGCTTCTCTCTGCAGACACATTCTTCCTGATCTTCTTCTTGATGTACTTGACTGTTTCCTGATTGGCCTGTAAGCTACTTCCTGTATGAGTCAGCAGACCTCGTAGGAGAGGCTGATTGGTCTGCAGTGAAAGACCCAGGAGGAAGCGGAGGAACAAGTCCAGGTGTCCATTTGGACTCTTTAAGGCCTCGTCCACAGCACTCTGGTAGAAACGTGTTGATTTGCTTCTAAACATTTCAGTGAACCTGGATATTATTGTGTTTCCTGCCAGCAGATTGACTCCAGACTTGATGAATGTCAAATGGACATGAAGAGCAGCCAGAAACTCCTGAACACTCAGATGGACGAAGCAGAACACCTGCAATAGCCCACAGTCCTCCTTTTTAAAGATCTCTGTGAACACTCCTGAGCACACTGAGGCTGCTCTGATATCGATGCCACACTCTGTCAGGTCTGATTCATAGAAGATCAGGTTGCCTTTCTGCAGCTGCTCAAAAGCCAGTTTTCCCAGAGACTCAATCATATCCCTGCTCTCTGGACTCCAGTGTAAATCTTTTTTAGCTCCTCCATCATACTTGATGTTTTTGACTTTGGATTGAAGCAACACAAAGCGGAGGTACATCTGAGTCAGGGTCTTGGGCAGCTCTCCTCTCTCTCTGCTTTTCATGCTGCACTCCAGAACTGTAGCAGTGATCCAGCAGAAGACTGGGATGTGACACATGATGTGGAGGCTTCGTGATGTCTTGATGTGGGAGATGATGGTTCTGGCCTGCTCCTCATCTCTGAATCTCTTCCTGAAGTACTCCTCCTTCTGTGGGTCAGTGAACCCTCTGACCTCTGTCACCATGCCGACACACTCAGGAGGGATCTGATTGGCTGCTGCAGGTCGTGTGGTTATCCAGAGGCGAGCAGAGGGAAGCAGTTTCCCCCTGATGAGGTTTGTCAGCAGCACATCCACTGAGGTGGTCTCTGTAACATCAGTCAGGATCTCAGTGTTGTGGAAGTCCAGAGGAAGTCGACACTCATCCAGACCGTCAAAGATGAACACAACCTGGAACTCTTCAAACCTGCAGATTCCTGCTTCTTTGGTTTCAGTAAAGAAGTGATGAACAAGTTCCACCAAGCTGTACTTTTTCTCTTTCTGCACATTCAGCTCTCTGAAAGTGAATGGAAATGTGAAGTATATGTCCTGGTTGGCTTTGTCTTCAGCCCAGTCCAGAGTGAACTTCTGTGTTAAGACTGTTTTTCCAATGCCAGCCACTCCCTTTGTCATCACTGTTCTGATTGGTTTATCTCTTCCAGAAGAGGCTTTAAAGATGTCTTCTTGTCTGATTGTTGTTTCTGGTCTGTCTGGTTTCCTGGATGCTGTTTCAATCTGTCTGACCTCATGTTCATCATTGACCTCTGCAGTCCCTCCCTCTGTGATGTAGAGCGGTGTGTAGATCTGATTCAGAAGGGTTGAGTTTCCTGCTTTAGCGATCCCCTCAAACAGACACTGGAACTTCTCCTGCAGGTTAGACTTGAGTTTACGTCGACACTTTGCAGCAGGAGTTTCTGTATGAACACAATAAATAAGATATGTTGACAATTCGAAGAATACATATATGAACATATTTTCCTCCATATCTTGAGACATCAGTAAATGTCTCATTTATCCAACATGTTAAATTAATAAAATACAAGGTCAGCCACTCTGCAGTGTGGATCTATTTTCCTCATCTCTCTTCTTAGTACATGGTTTGTGTTTTTCTTTCGATCTTATAACTTCATGAACATTATTCCAAAGAGAGCTTTTACTGCTTACGCTATTGCTTAAGAAAACAGTTGTAGTGGAACAAAAATTTAACTTTAACTTTTAGGACACAAGAATGTCAGAGTCCTACTACAGATCAGCAAAAGATCATGTAAAAGTTATGTCTCCAAACCAGCAAAGTCTGTAAGCTGCTCGGAGTGCGACCAACTGATGGAGAGGAAAAGAAGATCATCAAATACGTGAGAGTGAGCAGTACATTGACTACCACATGCTAACAATAGACACAGATTATTACCTAGAAACTAGAATTGTTTTAAGAGTATTACTTTTCAGCTCAGTTTATGGTGCTCAGCAGCACTATGAGCTTATTCTCTATCACAGAATCATTATGGACACAGAGTCATAAACAGATATAAATATTAAAAGGAGTAACCAATTAATACAATCACAATATACTTTTAACCAAGAATTATTGTTTCAGAATAAATATGTGACACTATCAGAGAAGGTAACCCTGGAATAACCAGGTGTAGATGTGAGAGAGTTGATATACCTGGAGGTCCACTTGGGCCAGAGGTCAGTGGGGGATCCTCTCTCTTCTTCTCTGAGTCTGTCTGTTGGGTTTGTTGATGTCTTTGGGAATCACCTAAAAAAAATCAGAGTCAGACTTCAAGGTGCTGAAACAATGTTGTAAAAGGTTTTATAATGTGATTTCTACATGATCAGTTTAACATATTGATACAACACACTAAATGTATGGAGATGGTAACCTGGAGGTCCACTTGGGCCAGAGGTCAGTGGGGGATCCTCTCTTCCCTCCGAGTCTGTGTTTTCTTTCTCCATCTCACCCTGTCTATCACTCTCCTCTGCCTCAGCAAGAACCTCTGAATGAATAAACAACAATTGACAGAAATAGAAAATATAAATCATAAAAATATGTTCTTACAAGTGTGGTATCTATTCAGTTCATTGAAGTTTAACAGTTTTATGGAAAGATCATTAAGTCATATTCAATAACAGAGGCTTTGAAACTGCATTGCCCTTTCCAACATGGAAACTTGGTTGGCTTGTTCTGAACCTGATGATCCAACATTCACACTTAACTCACACAGATCTCCATATCATTCCTGCTGGAAGACCTCAGTCTCAACACAAATCTTATCATGCATGGTTGATACCTCGGCATAGTGAAGGAACGCCACCTTCAGCTTAACCTCTCTGACACTGGTCACATATAAGATTTCAGTACTATTATTACAGTTACCATGTTAAGTAACCTACATTACCACAAATTTCCTGTTGCTGTAATTAAATGCTGAAATGGCTGCAGAGTCAAACTGTACATTTTCAAGATGGGTATTACTTTCAGTTTATTCAAGATGGACAAGAACAGAATAGTTAAGTGCAGGGATGTGTATGTGTAGAGAAACAGTAGGAACTCTCTTTACTGAAAAATAATTGTTCTATTCTGTTTCAAAATGTTCTGTTGGTAATGAAGGTAAAAGCTGTTTTGATATCAGTGATTGTTATTGTACTGCTGAGTCTGCACTGCACCTGTTACATTAAGCTGTTTGTAGTGTACAGATGTTATTAGAGTTTTATCAATAGACCTAAAAGGCCAAAATGACATTGTATTAAGCACAGGCTTAGGCTACTGCCTGACTGGCGCGTGTAAGTTATCACATAATAGGGTAAACCAACCAAAAGGAGAAGATAGTCTCTCACACTTACTGTTTCAGGCCTACGCTGTCATTAGGCTATAACATATCGCTTTCCACTGCATTTATAATGAACTGCAATAAATGTGAGCTGCTATGGAACATTACCTCCTTCATTTTAGAATGACTTGTTGTACTTTTGTGATTAACATAATGTATTACTGAACAGAGAAAGTAATTTTGTAAAGTAACAAATTACTTTCAGAAACAAGTAACTACGACTGAAAGGCTCCTGGTACAAAGACCACAGCAGGGTCCAGAGTCACTCACTCTTCTGTAGTTCCCTGGTGGTGGAACGAGTTCCTCTAATACACAGAGTCCCTCTCAGTCTTTATAAACAGATTAAAGACTTCATGAAAAAATAATTCTGCTTCTATCCAGTCTATTCACTGCCTGTAGGAACCTACATCATACCAGACTTGGTTTCCACTGCAGGAACCTATGGTTTATCCATTGTTACTGATTCTGCTTTTGTTTCTATTGTGGGGAGCTTCACACTACATAAAACTAGACAGCCGCCCCCGGCATCTTGCACAGTCAGTCAGAACTAAAGAAGACTTTTGGATGAGAGGAGAAACACCTCGAAGAATCTAAAACAAGTCTACCGTCCATCAACTGAGCACTAAATATGTAAATATCTTTGTAACATTTTAATCTTTCCATGACTTACCTTTAGGTTCTGGGAGGAGTGACAAACGTTCCAGTAGATCATTCTGATTCATCTTCCCTAAAATAATTTTGGTCACTTTAATAGCCTTTATAGAGTAGCTCTCGAACATCACATCCACTGTTTTAATTCTGTTTGCGTTCTCCAGTCGACTCTTGGGGATGGATTTGAAGCCTTCAAGGACCCCCTGCTGATACAGGTACCACTGGAATAATTCAAATTCCCCAGATCGTAAATCATCCAAACACTCCAAGAGGACCTCTGTAGGTGTTGCCACCTTTTGTGCTGCTAAGCTCTAAAAGAAAATATGAAAATCTGTATTAACAGTTACACAATTAATTTTTTGGATTACAAAAAATGATTGATATGATTAAAAATGGACCTGGAAAATCCAACCTGTTTCGTGTCAAAACATTAATACAACTATTAATGACAAAGATTCAGTTTCTGATTAATTTAATGTTTTTTTGGTTAATATTGGACCTAATTTAGCTAATGAGATTATTAAGCCTAGCACTAAAGATGATGTGGAAATTAAAACTAATACATGTAATAATGTAATGTAATAAATATAAATAAATAATCCCTGTTAATAAAGTGAACAGATGAAAAAGGAATTCTTGACATTGTTAAAACATTGAAGAGTAAGAAGTCTACATACAGGAAAGGAATTGACTGATTGTGGTTTTTTGAGTGTGCCTGACTCGGCTGGGATTTGCATCTTCATTACAACAGGGCTACCTGCCTGAAGATGTCACTAAAACAACAGTTCTTCTATGCATGTTTGTCTAAGCATGTTTTCTGTAGGAAAACAACAACTGCCACAAATGGTTTCATAACATCTGTGAGAGGAACAAATGGACCATCATTATTTCATGTGTTATTGGTCTCTTGATGTTAAATTATGTGAATAAATCTCTTCCATCATTTGCTTTAGTCAGTTGTCTTTGATCTGAAAGATTTACATTTTAAATGATGAACACTTCTCTTTATAGTTGTGCCATTAATAATCTGCTTTGTGTCAATTACTTGAAAGCTATATATACAGCATGTTTGTGTATAATTGCTAAACTGAATGCATCAGATGGTATTTGGAGTTTAACAAACATCCAGCAGGTGGTGCTAATGCAGCTAAATAGAAATGAAGGAGCCTGATGTGCATCATTTGGACTTGTTGAAGCATGTTATGTTATTGTGCAGGACGGATGTTTTGTCATGATTGATGTCGACTTTGTAGACTCAGAAACAACCTGAAAGTCCTGTAAAATCAGCAGCGTGTAGTGTTTACAGTGTGAAGACAGAGCTGCTTAGAGAGCGGTAATAATGTCTTTTTTCCTTTCTGATCTGAAGTCAATGATTAAAATGATAAATGGTCAGAAAGGTAAGATGTTATATTTGACTCTTACACATCTGACTAGTTAGAAACATCACATGACACATGAAACATCACATTTCATTTTTTGTCTGATGGTACCAATAATTGTGTATGTGTAATCGCTCTATGTCACTTTTCTCTGTCATAGACACGTTTTTAAAAAAGAAACCATGTGTGAGCAACAGTCACAGATTAGATAACAACAGCTGACGCCTGAAATTAAATATCAAATCATTTTAGTTTTGTGACGTTTGGACAATCCAGCAACATCTTCCAAACCCAAATCTACACCCATGAGTTAACACAAAGTGCTGCTTAGAGAGCGGTAATAACGTCTTTTTTTCTTTCTGATCTGAAGTCAATGATTAAAATAATAAATGGTCAGAAAGGTAAGATGTTTTATTTGACTTTTACACATCTGACTAGTTAGAAACATCACATGATCATTTATAACAGTAGTTAAAGCAAAGCTGAAGGTTTGGTTTTAACTTTAGTAGAGACATTTTATTATCTGATGGTGTAAATAATTGTGTATGTGTACTCGCTCTATGTCACTTTTCTCTGTCATACACACACACACACACACACACACACACACACACACACACACACACACACACACACACACACACACACACACACACACACACACACACACACACACACACACACACACACACACAAAGTCTCATGGCACTTTGTGAAATGGTCACAAAATTAAAAAAAAAAAAGAACAATGTCTGTGCAACGATCACAAATCATTTTAGTTTTGTGACGTTTGGACAATCCAAACCCAAATCTACACCCATGAGTTAAAACAAAATGTGAACACAAAGTAGTCTACGTGTGGAGTTCAGCACACAGTGACGTTAATCTCCTGGTGGAAGCACCATCCAGATGTTTATTGATAGATTGGAGCACACTGACCTGTATGTTGGAGCTCTTGGGCTCCTCCCTGGATGAGGCCATTTCTTCTCTTTGGCCGGGTTGCTGGTCTAGTTGTCTGTGTTCTTGTTTTCCTCTTCCATTACACACTTGTTCTTTATTTCTTCATGATGTGCCCCTGAACTTCCTCTGCCTGAGTAAAACAATAAAAGGATGATAAAAAAAGTGAACATTAGTCTGAGGAAGTTTTATTTAAACTGGCATCACAATTTGTCAACTATCAAAAATCATCAAACCTTAAAACTAGTTTTTAAAATCAGATTTAAGCCTGTTTGGATTCATATAAGAAATGAACTGTCAGAAATTCAAGTTTAAGATGCTTGAAACTGGAGTCACCTCAGTTTATGAGCTTATGAGTTGTAGCATCTTTAATTTCTTTTAATTCACTGTTCAGAATCGGTTTTGGTCATTTTGAGCTGAAAAACAGACTGAAACACTGAGCAGCAAGCTACATCAGCCACGTTGCTTAATGTGTTGCATGTGAATTAATGGCCAATAGAGGGCAGTGTGGTACCACGGATGACCATTAACCAACTCCTCAAAGAGACTGTACTGTTTCAGCATCATATAACGCTGTTTAAAGCATAACTACATTTAACTGCTGTTGTTACTATTCCACTTTACATCTGTCTACTATATGTATACATATATTTTATCAATATTTGATTTTCTGATTATGCTCATTTATGCAGAACCACTTGGTCATATATGTGGATATATTGTGGATGTGGTGATGTGAATAAATACTCAAACTAAAAGACATCAGTGTGATTCTGATGGATCACCTGCAGCAGGCTCTTCAACACTACATCCAGTACATAGGTTAGCAGGGAAGCTACTTCTCCCTCACAATGATTACTGATTAACTTGGATTTCAACAGAGTAGTATCAAAGACCAGATTGTGTTTAAGGATCTGATATAAGGAGCTGCTTTTATAGTTTTATGAGTTAATGTTTAACTGAAACACAGTCAGACTGAACAGTGAGGATCAAACAGTATCAACTGTAATGTGAAGTGTTGATACCTTTAAATGTTGGTAACCTGCAGCACCTGATGAAGACACACACACACAGGTTCATTATTATTCTGCAGTCTGACAGAAAAACTCATCAGGAAATCAAAAGTGTGTTTCTACATGTAGACTCTGATTTAAAGGCAGCCAGCTGTTATTCTGAGGATTTACTGCTGGATGAACTTTGTGGCATTGAGTCTTTAACAAAGAGCAGAAATCAGTGATGAAGTGATGAGAGTCTTCTTCTGTTCAGGAAGTCAACACAGTAACAAACACAGAGCAGCTTGTTTGTGATGAAGAGGAAACATTAGAGATCCTAATGAAGACAATTCAAAGCAAACAAAGGTCCACTTACTCAACTTCTTCCCATGAAGGTTTTCTCTGTGCAGCTCTCTGCTGTCTGGACCAGGTCTGTTTCAAAAAGAGCTTCGTCAGGTTGCTGTCACTCTGAGACATTGAACACCAATAAAAGCATAAAGCAGCTCAGAGCTCAAAGATCAGCTGCTTTAACCCTTACACACTGCTCATATTCTTCAGTTAAAATATAAAAACATTTTTTGTCAATGGAGAAAAAAACAGACAGTCAAGTTATATATTGGTCCAATGTTACATAAAAGGCAAGTGATGTACTTCACAAAATCAATCCACAGATTAAAAAAAGGCTGCTCAAATGAAAGGTCTCTCAAAATACACAAAGAGGGACAGAGAAGCAGAGTGAAGCTATTTCAGCAATTATTCAACAACACACGGAGGCTGTTAGCTCACTGTCATTCTTCATCCTGCCACCAGATGGAGACAAAGTCCACAAAGCTTCAAATCCTACAAACACTGCTCATTAATCATGTGTGTGTGGGTCAATGATGGAAAATGAGTGTGCAGGCTGATCTGTGTTTTGGCTTTGTGTTAATTGACGATGTGTCTTCTCTGGTTACAGAGAGCTGAAGTGCTGCAGCTCTTCTATTAAACTCGCTTCATTGAAAAATATGCAACTTTTCAAATCCATCAAATCATGATTGACACAAAGCTTGAAGAAATCCACATTTATTTTTCAGGCCACATCAACCAGCCCTAACTTATTGATGATGTAATAATAGTGAGACAGAGAAAGCGGCCACCAGCTGCTGTACTTCTACTATCAGTCCACTAGATGGCGCCATGAAGCTGCAGTGAAGTGAAGAGCAGCACACATGATGCATGGAGGAGGATTTACATTCACTGACTCACTTTGAGAGGAAGCTTCACTTTCATTCATATTCAGTCAATTAAACACCAATAAACATGTAAGTAGTTTTTTCTCTTTATGTTGTTGTCACATTAGTAGAGAACATGACGCACAAACACAAATGTATTAAATTATAATCAGAGCACATTTACTTTGATAGGACTTCTTTTACAGTAAATAAAACTTGTTAAGCAGCAGCAGATATTTGATCTAAACCTCTGTGAGACATTTAACGCACATAAAATGTTATTTGGTGTAAAGTCAAACTATTTTATAGCTTTTTTTAATTTACTAGTTTACATTTGATCAAATTGTACATAAAGCTGACAGTGTTGTAATGTGATGATGATACATGTGAACTTGTAGATATATGAACCAATAAATACACACATCATCACTTCCTGTCTAACTGTATATATCAGTAATAACTCATCATAAACCAAAAACATAAGAGGACTGTATGCATGTTATTGTAGCAACACTGAACTTCATGACGTCCTCTGACTGTCCCTCCACATCATCAAACTGACTCACTGTGACTCCAGAGAATCGAAGGGCTTCAAAAATAAAATAAAAATCAATTTTCATTAATAAATTCAGAACCAATCTAATATTGATTGAAATATGACTGACATGAATCCAGATTGTAATTCATCATTTTAAATTCAAATTATTCTCATTTAAAGCTACTCTTACCTTTCTTGCATTTCACACAGCACATTGAAAAAGCTTGAACAACAACAACCCCTCCTCCCTCCTTCAGGGTGAACTCCATCCGTGTGGAGAGCGGCGCCTGGATCTGCTACGATCATCCCGACTTTAAGGGCCAGCAGTACATCCTGGAGCACGGAGAGTACCCCGAATTCCAGAAGTGGAACTCCCACAACGACCACATTGGATCCTGCAAGCCCATCCGCATGGTAACCACCATCAATACCCATCAATAACGATCAATAGTCTGATCAATACCCATCAATAGTCTGATCAATAGACTAAGCTCAACTAGAAGGACGTCTGGATGATTCCTCATAAATACTTCATAGTGAATAAGGTGAAGGAAGTGATAAATATGAGCCTGCTAATCAATTACATGGTGAAAAGAAAACTTCTGGCAAGACTTCAGTAGATTTACAATCAACCATGTTCATAGAGATTTTACTTTAAGGTGGGAGAATGTAGTATTTAGTTTTTTCAGAGAACACAGAAAAGAAGATAAATGTGTAATAAATGTGTTGATCCTGCTGGCAAAACTACATTTATGTCAATTCAGCAGTAAAAAAAACTCACCTTGCATTTTTCTTCCAAGAGACTGAACAAGTAAATCTGATCTCTGAATCCAAAAACAAAAAGGCTATAAAAACCCTTCATGTATGTTCACCTTTGAATATCTTTGTGTAATGTACCCGAGTATTCCTCTGTCTATATCCTTTATATACTGTTCTGTATACTGTGTTCTTTTACAATAAAGATTTCTTAAAATAAAAATAAAAAACTTGGAATTGGACAGCAAGTATTTTATATTTGTAGTATTGTGACTGAAGTTGTAAATAGAACATATATATTGATCCTTGTTTCTTGTAATAACTCAAATATAACATGAACCTCTCTTCATTTTATGACTGTTGTTTTTTTCCAATTTCAAATGAAAATAATTAAATATTTAAATTAAAAATATATTTGTAGGACTACTTGTTATTCTCTGTTATTCTTCACTTCCACCTTCCACTGTACTAAACTGTTCTTTGTACCATAAATGACACATATGGATCATTGCTGATTTCAGAGATATGTAACTGTATAAGAACCAAGGCTGATCCATCCTGTCTCACTGTCCTCACCATCAACCAGAAAAGACTCTGATCAATTCCTCATAGAGCTAATCAAATCTGCCTGTATCCATTATGTCCAGTGAAATAAATAAATAAATATCTCTAATAATAACAAAACATTTACATCTACTTACAATACTGTAACGTTAAACTAGCCTTTGTTTATAGGTGTTAAAGTAACAGCAATGTATATCTTTAGAAATAATCTACAAAGTTTAATAAATGCAACCACTCACCTTGTTTCTGCTCCTCAGCCTGCTGCTCGCCTTTTCACCGTCATCTATCAGCTCAATCGATCCTTCTCCTCTTCTGTTAATGGGGAATAGCAGCAGAGCGGGGCGCCTGTTGTAGTCTTATTCAAATCTTACATCATTCTTCTCGCTTCTTTATCACATCAACACCACATTTACAGGACTATTTGCAGCGCGCATGAATATTGCCACCACAGCAGAGGTGATTTGTGTTAAGTTCACACATTGAAATTTATATTGAACTCAACTGACTTACAAACCTGAGCTTTAATACTGATAACTCATAAAATTCAGTTGAAAATTCATAACTCTTGATGTTAAGTGGAAGTAAATTATCGTGACTTGTTCATCAAATCCCTTTTTTGGCTTAATGACCAGTGTCAATTTGTGTAACCAGTATTTTTTTTTAACTACTCAGTCTGATCAATTAATCACCTGTAAAACATCTTCAGCTTTTATATCATTAACTGGACAAACCCTCCTCAATGTGCTGATTATCATCTTTATGAACAATTATTGATTAATGATCAGTAGCCTACAGTTATGGCGCTTTTCCACTATACAGTTCTAGCTCTACTCGGTTTGGTACCAAGAACCTTTTCCATTACTATAGTTCCTCTTCAACGTGGGCGGGGTCGTCATAGCAACGCTGCGTTAAACTGCCGTGACTTTGTTTTATACGCGACACAAACACCTAAACAATGGAGGACATGGAGGCGATGTGTACTTGCTGTATGTGGCTTTCTGTCACACACACTTCCTTCCTTTCCTTCCTTCCCCTCCTTCCCCTCCTTCCTTTCCTTCATTCCTTCCTTCCTTACTGCTGCTGTATGTGTCTTTCTGTCACACACAAAGCAAAGAGAAGAGAAACCAATCTCTGTAACACTGTTGTTGGGATTTAAAAATGGCGGCTTTGATTCTTGTGTGGGACGGTTTATGACTCTTCCAGTGACTCTCTGACCAATCAGAGGCCGGCAATCTGATGACGTCACATTTAGCGTCGACTCGGCTCGCTTGGAACCTCAGCAGAGCAGATACTAAAACAAGCAGCAGGTACCAGGTACTACTATCCCTGATGGAAGCACAAAACAACCCGAGTAGAGTCGTGGTGGGACTGTGTTGTAGAAAAGCAGCATTATAATGTTTCTAACGTCTACATTAAATGTGAAATATTACTTTTCATTTGTGGATCTTTGGCGCCATCTGGTGGTAAAAAGGTAAACTGCATGCTGTCAGTTTAATGAACACAGATGACATGATGTGCTTTTAAATTATAAAATAGTTAAATATTGTTATTAGAATGGTAATAATGACTTCTGTAAAATGCTCACAAACATAAAGAGGGACAGAGAAGCAGAGTGAAGCTATTTCAGCAATATTTCCAACACATGGAGGATGTTAGCTCAGTCATTCTTCACCCTGCCACCAGATGGAGACAAAGTCAACGAAGCTCATCAATCAGCTCAATAGATTTCTTCTGTTAATGGGGAATAGCAGCAGAGCGGAGCGCCTGCTGTAGTCATATTAAAATCTCACATCATTCTTCTCACTTCTTTATCACATCAACACCACATTTACAGGACTATTTGCAGCAGATATAAATATTAACAGTTCCTTCATAAATGGTGATATGTTTTACACTTTACAGTAAGTTGTGTGGAGGCTGTAGAAATGAGAAACTGAGTCTGCACTAAACTGAATGAATGATAGAACTATTAATAATGTTCAGATTATTATTAGAGGGACATTTTTCTGAATGTGACAATAAAGACAGATCAAATTAAAGCTTCTATTATTATTGATCATCCTTTTTTTATTGGACATAACAGGTGATACAGCAGTTCCATTTATTTCTGCTTGAGTAACACAAACATACAAATGATCAACTTTACTTGGTAAAAAGACAAAAACAGCAAATAAGAAACATGTGAAAAGATTAGAAACATATGAATGATCCTGTAAATGAGCTTTTTATTGTGGATATTTAGTAAGGCGCTACATCACTCATAATACTGCAGTACTTTTACTGTAATACTGCATACTACATCACTATAATACTTCAGTACTTTTACTGTAATACTGCATACTACATCACTATAATACTGCAGTACTTTTACTGTGATACTGCATACTACATCACTATAATACTGCAGTACTTTTACTGTAATACTGCATACTACATCACTCATAATACTGCAGTACTTTTACTGTAATACTGCATACTACATCACTATAATACTGCAGTACTGTTACTGTAATACTGCATACTACATCACTATAATACTGCAGTACTGTTACTGTAATGTAGTATTTTTACATTGTTGTGTTGGTACATTTACTGCAGTAATCATAGTCAAAATGAAAGTTAATATGAATGTAGTTTCCATGTTTGGTATTTCATTAGATTAATATCCAAATGGAAACTCGACAGTTTGAATGTAACAGACACAAAAAGCTCAAAGTAATAAATGAAAGTAAGGTTCTTCTTTCCATCAGAGCTCAGGATCAAACATCTATCATATTAGATTAAAATCGCAAATTTGTGAGAAATAGTCTCACAAATCTGGGATTGAAAAACTGGGAAAAAGATATTTTATTCTGTAGAGCAATCACCTCACTTCCTAACAGTAGAGAGAAGTCGTTTGTGCATTGATCTTATTGTACTTATCAGTTGGTTTAACAATAAGAAGATACTTGTTGTGTTACTGAGCGTTATACTTAAATAGGTTATAAAATTAAAACACACAGGACACACACTTCCGGTCTACTCCTTCTAATGTATGTGAATTAAACTCGTATATTCTCTGACATATAACAAACATTTGGTTAGAGTCAATTTATGTTTATTATTCCGGTTGAGCACCAAGATGTGATTTTATTTTGAAGGAGTAGAACCGAAGTGAGTGTAATGTGATTTTATTTTGAAGGAGTAGAACCGAAGTGAGTGTAATGTGATTTTATTTTGAAGGAGTAGAACCGAAGTGAGTGTAATGTGATTCTATTTTGAAGGAGTAGAACCGAAGTGAGTGTATGTGGATGTGCAGCAAATGACGTGTGATCAGAAAAGTGAAGAGTAATAAATGTGTGGATGTCCAATCAAGTAGCAGCTTCTGTGTTTTAATTGCTTTACTGTAGTCCAGTTAGAGGTACTAGTACTTTACTGTAGTACAGTTAGAGGTACTTGTACTTTACTGTAGTACAGTTAGAGGTACTAGTACTTTACTGTAGTACAGTTAGAGGTACTAGTACTTTTTTTCCCCTTCCTTCTTCTTCCCTTCCATCCTTCCTACCTCCCTTCCTTCCTTCCTTCCCTCCTTTTCTTCCTTCCTTCCTTCCTTCCCTCCTTTTCTTCCTTCCTTCCTTCCTCCCTCCCTCCCTTCCTTCCTTCCTACCTTTCTTCCTTCCTTCCTTCCTTCCTTTTTCTTCCCTTCCATCCTCCCTACCTCCCTTCCTTCCTTGACTCGAGGACAACAGGAGTGTTAAAGGACAATTATAATAATACAACTTTTAGGTTTAAAAAAAAAAAGTGTAATTAAATTTAATGAATTATTTTTCATTGGGACAGAAATGTCAATGACACATTAAAATCAAACCACAGTACAATACACAAAGTGAAGAGGTTTGAGGTGTTTCAGTTTTGTCCAGCAGGGGGCAGCACACACCTGCCAGGACTAACAGAGGACAGCCTTTAGTTTTCATGGTGAGGTGTGTGTGTGTGTGTGTGTGTGTGTGTGTGTGTGTGTGTGTGTGTGTTATAACTGGAGTAATTGACGTATTAATGCTTTTACTACAACCTGAGGAGAGTGTAGTAATATACAGAATAAGCGATTCAGAGTTCATTCATCGATCCTTCCTGAGGTCACACGATTGGGATTCAGTAAACCAACCTCTTTTACTGATAGGCAAGGCAGTTTTATTTATATAGAGCATTTCATACACAATGACAACTCAATGTGCTTTACATAAAACAGAAACATAACATTCAGTTCTGCTGCTAGTTTGTTCCAGTTGTGTAAAAGCTGCTTCATCATGTTTAGTTTGAACTCTGGGCTCAACTATCTGACCTGAGTCAGTAGATCTCAGAGCTCTGGGCTCAACTATCTGACCTGAGTCAGTAGATCTCAGAGCTCTGGGCTCAACTATCTGACCTGAGTCAGTAGATCTCAGAGCTCTGGGCTCAACTATCTGACCTGAGTCAGTAGATCTCAGAGCTCTGGGCTCAACTATCTGACCTGAGTCAGTAGATCTCAGAGCTCTGGGCTCGACTATCTGACCTGAGTCAGTAGATCTCAGAGCTCTGCTGGCTTTATATTCTACTAACATGTCATTCATGTATTCTGGACCTAAACCATTCAGTGATTTGTAGACCAGTAGCAGAACTTTAACTGGGAGCATCGTTTACATGATTTCATATATTTAAAAATATATTCTATAGCTGACTGGGAGCCAGTGTAAAGACTTTATATTTTATTCACACAGAAACATTTTCAGCACTTAATGATGATTTACATATTGATAAAATGATTTTTTTTAATTGTCATGGATGGTGGATCATTTAATTTCCCTTTTATTTTTACCATATTATAATATATTGATACGTTATACATTTACAATACACTGCATCAAAGTAAAAGTTTGAATTACAATAAAATGCTCAAACACTAAACCACATATACACCTGAGAACACATACAAACAGTTACTTTACAGTCTTCATCATTTCTTTCATCCTCCTCTTCTTCTTCTTCATGATCATACAGTTTACAACATGAGTTTTCTTTACTGACATTTGATTCATTTGATGAATTCTGCAGATTTCACAGTGTCCATGATCCCTGGTGTTTCTCTGACAGGAGGAGACTCTCCTTCCTACAAACCACACAGAGACACTGAGGAACCATAACCAACCCAGAACCCAGCACACAGAGGTCCAGTGAATGTGGTGTTGAAGGTGTGGAGGTGGATCAGTGTGTCAGAGGAGACTCTGTAGAAGGACAGAGTGCCAGCAGGACAGTCCACATACACTGCTACTCTGTTAGAGACAGAGGAGGAGGAGGAGGAGGAGGAGGAGGAGATGGGTGTTGGTCTCTTATTGTGACTGACAGAGTAACGACCATCATCAGAGCAGCTCAGACTCCAGGACTGATCGTTCCTTCCAAACATACAGTCAACACTGTTTCCTTTCCTGCTGATTCTTCTGTAACTCACTGATATATAAACATCTCCGCTCCACTCGACCTCCCAGTAACAGCGACCAGTCAGAACATTTCTACTCAGCAGCTGAGGACAGTAATCAAATCTGTCTGGATGATCAGGATATGACTGTTCCACCTCCACACGTGTCACCTTCCTGTTGTTATCAGACAGTTTGAGTTTTCTGTGCATTGTGTTTGGATCCAGTTCCAGTTCACAGAAATCTGATGAAGAGAACGAGACACAATACAGCTGATCAGTTATTGATCATCTGTTTCTAACCAGATGTCAGTCGGCCATCTTGGACAGCACGCAGAGACACACAACACACACAATACACAAACAGACACACACAGACAGACACACAACACAAAGACACACAAAGACACACAATACACACACACAGACACAAACACACGCACACGCACAGACACACACAAACACACACACAGAATCACACAATATACACAATACACACACAGACACACAATTCACAAACAGACACAGACACACACATACACAATACACACAGAGACAAACACACACACACAGACATACACACACACACACTCACAGACATACAACACACACACAGAGACACAAACACAGACACACACACATAGGCACACACACAAAGACACACAAAGACACACAATACACACACACAAACACACGCACACAGACACACAATACACACACAATACACAGAATACACACACAGACACACACATACACAATACACACAGCGACAAACACACAGACACAAACACACACACACCCACACACAAACAGACACACACAGAGACACACAACACACACAGACAGAGACACACACACAGAAACACACACACAAACACACACAGACACAGACACACAATACACACACATAAACACACAAACACACACACAGACACACACACAGATAGAGACACACACACAGACACACACACACACACAGACACACAATACACACACAGACACACAATACACAAACAGACACACATACACACCCACACACACACAAACACGGACACACAATACACACACAGACACACAATAAACAAACAGACACACACACACACACAGACACACACACACACACACACACACAGACACAAACACAAACACACACACACAATAAACATGCACACACACACACAAACACAGAAACACACACATACACACACAAACACACACAGACACACAATACACACAAACACACACAGACACAAACACACGCACACAATAAACATGCACACACACACACAGACAATACAGACACACAATATGCAAACAGACACACACACACACACACACACACAGACACACAATACACACAGAGACACACAAACAGACACACATACACACACAGACACACAATACACAAACAGACACACATACACACACACACACACACACACACACACACACACACAAACACGGACACACAATACACACACAGACACACAATAAACAAACAGACACACACAGACACAAACAACACACACAGACACACACACACACAGATAGACAATACACACACACACACACACACACACACACACACACACAAACAGACACCCAAACAGAGACATACATAGACACACACACAGACACACACACACACACACACAGACACAAACACAGAAACACACACATACACACACAATACACACAAACACACACAGACACAAACACACGCACACAATAAACATGCACACACACACACACACACACACACACACACACACAGACACACACAGACACACACACACAGAGATACACAATACATAGACACACAATACACAGACAATACACACACAGAGATACACAATACACAAACAGACACACACACAGACACACAATACACACACAGACACACAATACACAAACAGACACACACACACACACAGGCACACAATACACACACAAACACACACACAGACACACAATAAACAAACAGACGCACACACAGACACACACAGACACACAGAGACACACAACACACACAGAGACACACACACACACACACAATACACACACGCACAGACACAAACACACACAAACACACACACACACAGACACACAATAAACAAACAGACGCACACACATAGACACACACACAGACACAAACACACACAAACACACATACACAAAATACAGACAGAGACACACAACACAGACACACACACACACACACAGAGACACACAACACACACAGACAGACACACACAAAAACACATACACACAGAATACACACACAGAGACACACAACACACACAGACACAGACACAAACATGCACACAGACACACAATACACACAATATAGACAGAGACACACACACAAATACACAAACACACAGACACACAAATACAAATACAGACACACACAGACAGAGACACACAATACACACACAATACACACAGAGACACAATACACACACACACACACAATACACACAGAGACACAATACACACACAGACACACACAATACACACAGAGACACGATACACACACAGACACACACAATACACAAACACACACACAAATACATGCACAGACACACACACACACACACATACAGAGACACACAATACACACACACAAATACACACACAGACATACACATACAGAGACACACACACACACACACATATACACAGAGACACATAATACACACACAGACACACACACACACACACACACAGAGACACACACAGACACACACACATAATATACACAAACAGAGACACACAATACACACACACACACACACAGACACACACAAACACAAACACACACACACACACAGACACACACAAAGACACGCACACAGACACACAGACACACACACAGACACACACACACAGACGCACACAAACACACACACACACACACACAGACACACACACACAGACACACACAAACACAAACACACACACACACACACACACACACACACACACACACAGACACACACAAAGACACGCACACAGACACACAGACACACACACAGACACACATACAGAGACACACACACACACACACACACACACACACACACACACACACACACACACACACACACACACACACACACACAGACACACACAAACACAAACACAGACACACAGACACACATACAGAGACACACACACACACAGACACACACACACAGACACACACACACACACACACACAGATATTTAATGTTTTATGACTTTTTATTTATTGAGTTCTTTTATTTTTTGTGGTGTTTTTGTTGTTCTGTTCTGGTTGTTAGTCTGAATGTTGACTTTATGCTTCCTGTTTGTTTTTCACAATAAAATAAAGAATAAAAATAAAAGCAGACTTACACCTCCAAGGACCTGGTGTCAAGTATCGGACTCCAGCAGGCTGCAGGCTGAAAGGAGGAGGGGGGGTCAGAGCAGCACGTTCTCTTTCAGCATGCTAACATGGACGTTACATGGCTCTAGTCTACTGTTTTATTATTCTCTTCTAATGTGGGGTTGGGCTTTCATACACTTTGATCCAATCTGAATCCACTATCCCAATCCTTCTGAAACCCTGATTGAATCTGATCAGGTTTAACTTTCAACATTTACAGGAAACTTCAGTTAGAAAGAAGAAAAAGTCAAAGATTCAGTTGAGATCTGTGATCAGCTCTGACAAAGAAAATGTTTCCAGCTCTTCCTCCTCTATCACACATTGTCTGTCCATACCTGAGAGTGTCCAGTCTCCAGTGTGGATCCTCCAGTCCAGCAGACAGGATCCTCTCTCCTGAGTCTCCTGGATGATTGTAGCTCAGGTCCAGCTCTCTCAGATGGGAGGGGTTGTCCTGCAGAGCTGAGGCCAGAGAAGCACAGCCTTCCTCTGTGATCAGACATCCTGACAGGCTGCAAACACACAAAACAACACACATGTCACACAGTGTGAGAGTACTGCTGTGTGCAGTCACATACAACAACAAACTGTCTCCAAACTAACTCACTAAAAGATGAAGTGAATCAGGAAGCTCCAGAAAGTTGAGCATCCAGCCAGATGGGAAGATTCACCAGCATGTGTTTACCTCGTCATTGTGATCCAAATGTTCAAATCGTTCTAATGTGTTTATGAAGAGTGAAGCTTTTGCCAAAAGGAAGAATAAAGACGCATAAAGAAATGTCTTCTGCGCTTTCCCAGGATATGGAGTTAGATTTGTTTCATAATGTTGTGTGTGTGCAGATCGACAATCTGTGTGTAAATGTGTAATCTGTAAATATAAACACCTTCCACAAATACAAAAAAAAGATTTGTATACTCACAAAAATATTTTGCAAATATAAAACGGATCTGCAAATACACAAACAAATTCCACAAATATAAAAAATACATTAAATTAATTTACAAATAAATGAAAAGCATTTGTGAACTCAGTTTTTATTTGTGGATCTCAGTTCTACGCTTGTGGATTTGCTTTTTACACACACAGAGTTTTGAAACAAACTTTCCGCCCGTCCGAACGAAAATCCACTCGTATCACTCGGCTATTTTCGGATAGCAAGCGATCGCCTACTGGTGACGTCATTTCCGCATATCAAAGTAAGAGCACGCAGTCTTTCTATGAGCTTTTTAAAATGTTTATCAGCGATAAGTGACGTGCATTCATGGTTTCTTGTTAATGTCATACAGTGATTATTAGTGTGTGTTTATTTGTTCTATGTATATTATCTAGCACACACTTTCATATACATTTCTGTTTGAGTATGAAAGGCACCAGGATGCTTGTGGGCAACATTCCGACAATTTTTATCGTTAAACAATAATAAAAAATAAACACAGCTATTCATAAAACAGAATGAATACAAATGTAAAATATATTATTATTATTATTTTATTATTGTTTAACGATAAAAATAGTCTTTTAAATGCTGTGCTGAAAATGTCTAAATCTTAAAACCCATAATTTTCTACTGATTACACTAGTATTGAAAGGTTGTGAAGAGATGTCTGGATGTCAGTCACCAGCAGTCTACAGGGGCCCTCTTTACAGGTTGGATTGTTACGACTTCTGGTCTATTTACAATGCATCTTAATCATATTTGCAATGTATAAAATCCTGCACCCTGTTCGTTCTCCCAGCCCGCAACATGAATGCTTACACATAGACATTAGAACTACATTAGTAAGAGTTGTGACTTTTACCCATCTGAAAGAATAAATGAAAAATATAAAGGATGAGGTGGCTGATAACTGCTTACTGAAGAAGCAGCCAAGCCACCGTTTTAGAGAGCTTAATGTTGATGCCTTTCATACTCAAACAGAAATGTATATGAAAGTGTGTGCTAGATAATATACATAGAACAAATAAACACACTAATAATCACTGTATGACATTAACATGATGAAACCATGAATGCACTTCACTTATCGCTGATAAACATTTTAAAAAGCTCATAGAAAGACTGCGTGCTCTTGCTTTGATATGCGGAAATGACGTCACCAGTAGGCGATCACTTGCTATCCGAAAATAGCCGAGTGATACGAGTGGATTTTCGTTCGGACGGGCGGAAAGTTTGTTTCAAAACTCTGTGTGTGTAAAAAGCAAATCCACAAGCGTAGAACTGAGATCCACAAATGCGTTTTCGATTCACAAATAAAAATTGAGTTCACAAATGCTTTTCATTTATTTGTAAATTGATTTAATGTATTTTTTATATTTGTGGAATTTGTTTGTGTATTTGCAGATCCGTTTTATATTTGCAAAATATTTTTGTGAGTATACAAATCTTGTTTTGTATTTGTGGAAGGTGTTTATATTTACAGATTACACATTTACACACAGATTGTCGATCTGCACACACACAACATTATGAAACAAATCTAACTCCATACCAGGACTACAACAGCAGCTTAGCATGTAGCACTTAGCTTAGGCTATAATGAAGCCTACAGTGGTTAGCAGCTAACAAGCTTAGCAGCATCAGCTATATTCTCATCACATGACACAAACATTATATCCTGACTGGCTTTTTGCTTGAGCACCTTTCAAGGTAAACTAATACAGCATTAAATGATGGTGGAACAGATGCTTCATGCTAACCAGCTAGCTTCAGGTGGCTAACTCAGCAGGATAACCCAAGTTCATTTGGAACAGCCGCTCTGCAGCTGAGCAGTTTTCTCATTCTGACATCACGCCAGCTCCACTCGCTTTAACCTTTGTAAATATGACATTAAAACGCTTATTTTACTCTTTAATCTAACTCATGTTTGTCCTCACAGCTGTCTGAGTAGCTGCTGCAGTAACTGAAGGAGCCTACAAACTTCTCTGTGCAGCCGAGAAGATGTTTAGGGAATCGTTGGTAAACTGTAGCATCTACCTATCGACTGCATGAGAGGTGTTTAGGGAACATCTGTAAACGGCAATATCTACCGTTAGTAGGAAACCTGTTGAAAACTTAGGTCAGAGGTTACAGAACAGCCATGTTCCGGGTCTGTATCCACACTGGTAGAGGGTATCGGTTACAACATCCAGAGAATGTAAAGGGTGAATGTTTGAGTAATTTTATAGAACTTACTTGCAAATTATTACATAATTAAAATTTTATTTGTGGACCTGTAAAATCAAGTGTTATTCAAATCTGTAAAATCATCAGTAATATTTAAACAATACAAATATGCATAGAAAGTAATTCTGTCCTGCATATCATGTCAGCAGAGACAAAAATGTCATGTTTTATGAAATCATTCAGATGTTAAATGTTTGTTCAGTCTCTTGAACAGGTTGATGGATCCTGACCTGAGAGTCTTCAGTTCACAGTGTGGACTCTCCAGTCCAGCAGAAAGCTGCTTCACTCCTGAATCCTGCAGGTTGTTGTTACTCAGGTCCAGATCTCTCAGACTAGAGGACTGGGAGCTGAGAACTGAGGACAGAGCTGCACAACTTCTCTCTGAGAGGTTACAGTCAGTCAGCCTGGTAAGGAAATATAAAGAAACAGAAAACAAGCAAGAAGTTAAAAAATTGATTCGGGACTCTTTGTGATGCTGGTTAAAATGGTCTTATCAACACATTAAATCTTTGTTCTATTCTAAACACACTGGAGACATGACAGTTTAATATGATAGAATCAATGATGAAAAATATGTAATGATCTAAATCCCATGATATCAAAGCAAAGATCACTTTCTCTGTCTCAGTTAGTCATGTATGTGTAAGTACAAAGCTGAATCAAAGAAAGATAGAGGTGTGACGATACACTCAGCTCACGAGAACGAGATGAGATGAAATTTTTACAATCATTTTTAGAAAACTTCAATTTCCAACTTTCTAGTGTGGCTATATTTACTTGTTGCGTCATTAGGCTACCATGATTACGCTAGATTTCCCTACTCCTCCTACGTCGAGATCTCGTCATACCCCTAAAGAAAGATGAACTGGAAAATTCAAACATCTTTAATCCTGTTATGTTACTAAAAGTCTAGTGAAAAGCTTCTGTGATTAGACAGGCTGGGCCTTATAATTTAGAAAAATATACCAAAGACAAACTGTGATTTGAACTGACCTGAGAGTCTCCAGTCCACAGTGTGGACTCTCCAGTCCAGCAGAAAGCTGCTTCACTCCTGAATCCTGCAGGTTGTTGTTACTCAGGTCCAGATCTCTCAGACTAGAGGACTGGGAGCTGAGAACTGAGGACAGAGCTGCACAGCTTCTCTCTGAGAGCTTACAGTCAGTCAACCTGGAGAGACAATAATGAAACAAAAAATAACTTATCTTTGTTAAAATGTTGATTCTGGACTTTTGGTGATGATATATATTCTCTTCCCAGAACTGGTTAAAATCTTTGCTGTTCTATTTTAAACATGTAGATATAAGATAAACATATGTATGCACTGCTGACCTGGAGAAAGCCATTCATGCCTTCATATCATCCTTGATTACTGTAAATCATTATACTTTGTAATCCTGCAGTCCAGTTTATCTGACTCCAACTCATTCAAAATGCTGGAGCAAGAGTTCTCACAAAATCAAAAAAGAGGGATCACATCACTCTCATACACTGGCTTCCTGTTAAGTACAGAATTGATTTTAAATTACTAACAATTGTTCATAAGTCCTTGAATGGATTTGCTCCCCTGTATTTAACAGAACTCCTGGTCCCATACCACACTAGCAGAGAACTTAGGTCATCTGGCCAGCGACTCCTGTCTGTCCACAGATGCAGGACTAAGTGCTTTAGGGACAGGCCCTTCTCCATTGCTGCCCCCAAACTGTGGAACTCTCTTCCTCCCCCACTATTGACATTTTCAAGAAAACCCTTAAAACTTACTTTTACTAACTGTCACTATATATTTAATGACCATGTATTTTTATTTCGGACTCCTTTTTTAAAATTGTGTTTTCTATTTCTTGTGTGTTCTTCCTTTGTGTGAAGCACTTTGGATCAACCATGTAGTGTTTAAGGTGCTATATAAATGAAGTTGAAGTATGTAATGATCTACATTACATGATATTAAAGCAAAGATCAGTTTCTCTGTCTCAGTCAGAGTTTATTTGTGAATCAAAAAAACAAATAAACTGGAAAATTTAAAAATTTGAAGAGTTACACAGCTTCTCTCTGAGAGGTTAAACAAACAGAGGAAATATAAAAAACAAGTAAGTAGTTGTTTTTATTTCAAAGACAGCAGAATATTTAAATAATGATGAATGAATCAAACTATCTGTGTACTTACAGAGCTTTGTTGGAGGCTTTGACCACTGGTAGCAGCCTCAGAAGAGCCTCCTCTGAAGCAGAGTATTTCTTCAGGTCAAACACGTCCAAATCTTTTTCTGATGACAGTAAGATGAAGACCAGAGCTGACCACTGAGCAGGAGACAGTTTATCTGTGGAGAGACTTCCTGATCTCAGGTACTGTTGGATCTCCTCCACTAGAGAACGATCATTCAGTTCATTCAGACAGTGGAACAGATTGATGCTTCTCTCTGCAGACACATTCTTCCTGATCTTCTTCTTGATGTACTTGACTGTTTCCTGATTGGCCTGTGAGATACTTCCTGTATGTATCAGCAGACCTCGTAGGAGAGGCTGATTGGTCTGCAGTGAAAGACCCAG
Source organism: Scomber japonicus (assembly GCF_027409825.1). Taxonomy (NCBI): domain Eukaryota; kingdom Metazoa; phylum Chordata; class Actinopteri; order Scombriformes; family Scombridae; genus Scomber; species Scomber japonicus. Next base: position 1,366,828 of record NC_070598.1, on the reverse strand, counting down.
GAGGAAGCGGAGGAACAAGTCCAGGTGTCCATTTGGACTCTTTAAGGCCTCGTCCACAGCACTCTGGTAGAAATGTGCTGATTTGCTTCTAAACATTTCAGTGAACCTGGATATTATTGTGTTTCCTGCCAGCAGATTGACTCCAGACTTGATGAATGTCAAATGGACATGAAGAGCAGCCAGAAACTCCTGAACACTCAGATGGACGAAGCAGAACACCTGCAATAGCCCACAGTCCTCCTTTTTAAAGATCTCTGTGAACACTCCTGAGCACACTGAGGCTGCTCTGATATCGATGCCACACTCTGTCAGGTCTGATTCATAGAAGATCAGGTTGCCTTTCTGCAGCTGCTCAAAAGCCAGTTTTCCCAGAGACTCAATCATATCCCTGCTCTCTGGACTCCAGTGTAAATCTTTTTTAGCTCCTCCATCATACTTGATGTTTTTGACTTTGGATTGAAGCAACACAAAGCGGAGGTACATCTGAGTCAGGGTCTTGGGCAGCTCTCCTCTCTCTCTGCTTTTCATGCTGCACTCCAGAACTGTAGCAGTGATCCAGCAGAAGACTGGGATGTGGCACATGATGTGAAGGCTTCGTGATGTCTTGATGTGGGAGATGATGGTTCTGGCCTGCTCCTCATCTCTGAATCTCTTCCTGAAGTACTCCTCCTTCTGTGGGTCAGTGAACCCTCTGACCTCTGTCACCATGCCGACACACTCAGGAGGGATCTGATTGGCTGCTGCAGGTCGTGTGGTTATCCAGAGGCGAGCAGAGGGAAGCAGTTTCCCCCTGATGAGGTTTGTCAGCAGCACATCCACTGAGGTGGACTCTGTAACATCAGTCAGGTTCTTATTGTTGTCGAAGTCCAGAGGAAGTCGACACTCATCCAGACCGTCAAAGATGAACACAACCTGGAACTCTTCAAACCTGCAGATTCCTGCTTCTTTGGTTTCAGTAAAGAAGTGATGAACAAGTTCCACCAAGCTGTACTTTTTCTCTTTCTGCACATTCAGCTCTCTGAAAGTGAATGGAAATGTGAAGTGTATGTCCTGGTTGGCTTTGTCTTCAGCCCAGTCCAGAGTGAACTTCTGTGTTAAGACTGTTTTCCCAATGCCAGCCACTCCCTTTGTCATCACTGTTCTGATTGGTTTATCTCTTCCAGGTGAGGCTTTAAAGATGTCTTCTTGTCTGATTGTTGTTTCTGGTCTGTCTGGTTTCCTGGATGCTGTTTCAATCTGTCTGACCTCATGTTCATCATTGACCTCTGCAGTCCCTCCCTCTGTGATGTAGAGCGGTGTGTAGATCTGATTCAGAAGGGTTGAGTTTCCTGCTTTAGCGATCCCCTCAAACAGACACTGGAACTTCTCCTGCAGGTTAGACTTGAGTTTACGTCGACACTTTGCAGCAGGAGTTTCTGTATGAACACAATAAATAAGATATGTTGACAATTCAAAGAATACATATATGAACATATTTTCCTCCATATCTTGAGACATCAGTAAATGTCTCATTTATTCAACATGTTAAATTAATAAAATACAAGGTCAGCCACTCTGCAGTGTGGATCTATTTTCCTCATCTCTCTTCTCAGTACATGGTTTGTGTTTTTCTTTCGATCTTATAACTTCATGAACATTATTCCAAAGAGAGCTTACGCTATTGCTTAAGAAAACAGCTGTAGTGGAACAAAAATTTAACTTTAACTTTTAGGACACAAGAATGTCAGAGTCCTACTACAGATCAGCAAAAGATCATGTAAAAGTTATGTCTCCAAACCAGCAAAGTCTGTAAGCTGCTCGGAGTGCGACCAACTGATGGAGAGGAAAAGAAGATCATCAAATACGTGAGAGTGAGCAGTACATTGACTACCACATGCTAACAACAAACACAGATTATTACCTAGAAACTAGAATGGCTTTAAGAGTATTACTTTTCAGCTCAGTTTATGGTGCTCAGCAGCACTATGAGCTTATTCTCTATCACAGAATCATTATGGACACAGAGTCACAGACAGATATAAATATTAAAAGGAGTAACCAATTAATACAATCAAAATATACTTTTAACCAAGAATTATTGTTTCAGAATAAATACCTGACAATATCAGAGAAGGTAACCCTGGAATAACCAAGTGTAGATGTGAGAGAATTGATATACAGTACCTGGAGGTCCACTTGGGCTAGAGGTCAGTGGGGGATCCTCTCTCTTCTCCTCTGAGTCTGTCTCTTGGGTTTGTTGATGTCTTTGGGAATCACCTAAAAAAAATCAGAATCAGACTTCAAGGTGCTGAAACTATTTTGTAAAAGGTTTTATAATGTGATTTCTACATGATCAGTTTAACATATAGATACAACACACTAAATGTATGGAGATGGTAACCTGGAGGTCCACTTGGGCCAGAGGTCAGTGGGGGCTCCTCTCTTCCCTCCGAGTCTGTGTTTTCTTTCTCCATCTCACCCTGCCTATCACTCTCCTCTGCCTCAGCAAGAACCTCTGAATGAATAAACAACAATTGACAGAAATAGAAAATATAAATCATAAAAATATGTTCTTACAAGTGTGGTATCTATTCAGTTCATTAGAGTTTAACAGTTTTGTGTAAAGATCATTAAATCATATTCAATAACAGAGGCTTTGAAACTGCATTGCCCTTTCCAACATGGAAACTTGGTTGGCTTGTTCTGACTCTGATGATCCAACATTCACACTTAAACTCACACAGATTCCATATCATTCCTGCTGGAAGACCTCACAGTCTCAACACAAATCTCATCATGCATTGTTGATACCTCGGCATAGTGAAGGAACGCCACCTTCAGCTTAACCTCTCTGACACTGGTCACATATAAGATTTCAGTACTATTACATTACCACAAATTTCCTGTTGCTGTAATTAAGTACAAACACCACAGCAGGGTCCAGAGTAACTCACTCTTCTGTAGTTCCCTGGTGGTGGAACGAGTTACTCTAATACGCAGAGTCCCTCTCAGTCTTTATAAACAGATTAAAGACCTCATGAATAAATAATTCTGCTTCTATCCAGTCTGTTCACTGCCTGTAGGAACCTACATCATACCAGACTTGGTTTCCACTGCAGGAACTTATGGTTTATCTATTGTTACTGATTCTGCTTTTGTTTCCATTGTGGGGAGCTTCACACTACATAAAACTAGACAGCCGCCCCCGGCATCTTGCACAGTCAGTCAGAAGTAAAGAAGACTTTTGGATAAGAGGAGAAACACCTCGAAGAATCTAAAACAAGTCTACCAACCATCAACTGGGCACTAAATATCTAAATATCTTTGTAACATTTTAATCTTTCCATGACTTACCTTTAGGTTCTGGGAGGAGTGACAAACGTTCCAGTAGATTATTCTGATTCATCTTCCCTAAAATAATTTTGGTCACTTTAATAGCATTTATAGAGTAGCTCTCAAACATCAGATCCACTGTTTTAATTCTGTTTGCTTTCTCCAGTCGACACTTGGGGATTGATTTGAAGCCTTCAAGGACCCCCTGCTGATACAGGTACCACTGGAATAATTCAAAGTCCTCAGATCCTAAATCCTGCAAACACTCCAAGAGGACCTCTGTAGGTGTTGCCATCTTTTGTGCTGCTAAACTCTAAAAGAAAATATGAAAATCTGTATTAACAGTTACACAATTAATTTTCTGGATTACAAAAAATTATTGATATGATTAAAAATGGACCTGGAAGACCCAACTTGTTTCGTGTCAAAACATTAATACAACTATTAATGAAAAAGATTCAGTTTCTGATTAATTTAATGTTTTTTTGGTTAATATTGGACCTAATTTAGCTAATGGGATTATTAATCCTAGCACTAAAGATGATGTGGAAATTAAAATGATGATAAATATAATAATGTAGTAAATATAAATAAATAATCCATGTTAATAAAGTGAACAGATGAAAAAGGAATTCTTGACATTGTTAAAACATTGAAGAGTAAGAAGTCTACATACAGGAAAGGAATTGACTGAGTTGTCTTTGATCTGAAAGATTTACATTTTAGATGATGAACACTTCTCTTTATAGTTGTGCCATTAATAATCTGCTTTGTGTCAATTACTTGTAGCTATATATACAGCATGTTTGTGTATAATTACTATACTGAATGCATCAGATGATAATTGTTGGAGTTTAACAAACATCCAGCAGGTGGTGCTAACACAGCTAAATAGAGATGAAGGAGCCTGATGTGCATCATTTGGACTTGTTGAAGCATGTTATGTTATTGTGCAGGATGGATGTTTTGTCATGATTGATGTCGACTTTGTAGACTCAGAAACAACCTGAAAGTCCTGTAAAATCAGCAGCATGTAGTGTTTACAGTGTGAAGACAGAGCTGCTTAGAGAGCGGTAATAATGTCTTTTTTCCTTTCTGATCTGAAGTCAATGATTAAAATGATAAATGGTCAGAAAGATAAGATGTTATATTTGACTTTTACACATCTGACTAGTTAGAAACATCACATGATCATTTATAACAGTAGTTAATGCAAAGCTGAAGGTTTGGTTTTAACTTTAGTAGAGACATTTTATTATCTGATGGTGTAAATAATTGTGTATGTGTACTCGCTCTATGTCACTTTTCTCTGTCATAGACACACACACACACACACACACACACACACAGTCTCATGGCACTTTGTGAAATAGTCACAAAGTTTTAAAAAAATGAAAAATGTCTGTGCAACGATCACAGATTAGATAACAACAGCTGACGCCTGAAATTAAATATCAAATCATTTTCATTTCTGTGACCTTTGGACAATCCAGCAACATCTTCCAAACCCAAATCTACACCCATGAGTTAAAACAAAATGTGAACACAAAGTAGTCAAAGTGTGGAGTTCAGCACACAGTGACGTTAATCTCCTGGTGGAAGCACCATCCAGATGTTTATTGATAGATTGGAGCACACTGACCTGTATGTTGGAGCTGTTGGGCTCCTCGCTGGATGAGGCCATTTCTTCTCTTTGGCCGGGTTGCTGGTCTAGTTGTCTGTGTTCTTGTTTTCCTCTTCCATTACACACCTGTTCTTTGTTTCTTCATGATGTGCTCCTGAACTTCCTCTGCCTGAGTAAAACAATAAGAGGGTGATAAAACAGTGAACATTTGTCTGAGGAAGTTTTATTTAAACTGGCATCACAATTTGTCAACTATCAAAAATCATCAAACCTTATCAAACCAGATTTAAGCCTGTTTGGATTCATTTAAGAAAGGAACTGTCAGAAATTCAAGTTTTAGATGCTTGAAACTGGATTATTTGTCTCCAAAGTCGCCTCAGTTTATGAGTTGTAGTGTCTTTAATCTCTTTTAATCCACTGTTCAGACTCGTTTTTGGTCATTTTGAGCTGATGAAGACAAATGAAGAGCAGCTCCCTTGAAACAAGTCTAATCATGTACAGTGCAGATGGTGCCTGAGAGGAGGGTTTGTCTTTGATAAGATAAAATAAGTTGAATCCTCCAAGACATTGTTGGGCAGTTCATGCAGTGCACAGTACATGACACACAGGAGAAAAGCTAAATGTGATTTCAGGAGAGCTGTTCAGTGTATGTTTTAGGTTAAATGCATAGACTGTGTATATAATGGACGTAACAGCCGTGACGTCACCCATTGGTTTGTGGACTGCTACTTTGAGGCCAATAGTATCAGATCTGAGCAGCGCCATTTTGAAAATTTGAGGTACATGTTGGGAAAAAAAGAACATGGATTCGACTTATATGGGCATCCGGAGGAGCAAGAGGAAGGAGCGGGGGAGGGTACGAAGGCTGGATCTTCAGGAAATTGCACGCCTACCTACCACCGTCTACACTGGGAACCTGGTGATGCTAACCAAGTTAGCTCCCACAATTCGAGGTAAACTTTACAGCCAAGTGTTAAAGTAGTTTAGTAACGTGACATAGCTAATTGCATACATGTATACAATCAGCAAATATTATGAGAGGAGTAACGTTAGCAGGTGGAAAATAGCTTATTTAACTATCGTGATGTCATCATTGGGTGTTTTTAACTGTCATCATATACTGTTAAGGGCAATAGGTACACACCAAGTAACATTACTTCAGTAAGATTATTTTTTGCAGGTCTTATTCATTTCATTGTCAAAAACAATACATCTATTGGAAATATTTCTTTATCTTTCAGGAAGAAAACATCCTGAGCTACACGGCTGCATTATGGCATGTGGACCTGAGAAACCCAAGAGAAGTGAGTATTATTTACTTGTTAGTTACTTGAGTCTGAGTTATTATTGCTATTTAATGTATAAAAGTAAAACAGTTTGTACAGCTAATTCAAGCTAATAGTGTATTTATAGATAACTGTGTGGAGCTAATCTATTAAAAGCATTATTTCCTCTTTGTCTCTATAGTTTATAATATGATACATTTCTCACTATTATGTTTGTTCTCCATCCAGTGAATGTATGGATCATTGGTGACAGCTACGTCCAGCGTGGGGCTGAGAGAGCTGCAGGGTTTCTGGTATGAATTGTAACAATAGCTACAGGTACAGTATTGTAATTATGCAAATACATTGAGGTTTGTTGAATTTGTAATTACAAGAGCTTTATTCAACACAAATAATAGCAACATTTATGAAATGTTCCATAAACATAACCAAACATAAAAAATTAAGGATCAAAAATTTCCATACAGTCTGATCTGTCTGCCCTCCTGAACCAGTGAATCAATCAACCTGTCAATCAGGATGTAGCCACGCCCTAATCCATACCCTGCTTTATCGTCACATATAAAATCAGGGAGGCCAAAATGTCCCAAATGAACATCATACTGCATTGGAGAAGGCTTTAAACTAGCGATTGAGACCATAAACACATTTTGAAAACGTTAACTGAGGTTAGAAATCAAGTGAGAAGTTGGTGAATTCTCCATTGACTTGTATAGAGACAGTCGCTCCCTGGTGGCCTTTTGATAGAATTTCAGAGGACCAGAACTCCCCTGGTTAAATGGCTCACAGCTCATAGCATGGACTGTTAGCTGGACATGTTAGCTGGACATGAGACCATGGAAAGAGCTTCAACACATTTGATGACACATTTCCATCAAGAAGCAACACTAGTTCATGTTGGAGGAGTGTCAATAAAGATGAGTGCTGTCTTTGTGAATACTACAGTATTTATTGAATCAAAGAAGTGAAGCCCCTCATCCCCCTGCTGGCTCCACATCAGTCCTGCAGTATCAATAGAAACAGTCTATATTCAGCTGTAGACACACACACACTCACAGCTGTTCTCCAGCGGCTGTCCGGTGTTTCGGTTTAACTGGTGACTTTCTCACATTTTAAGATCCGTTACAAGAGGCGAATGAGTCTTCTGAACACAACTGAACTTACATTAATGGTTACATACTTAGATATTAAAACACAGATGAGCAAAAAGGATTAAACTACAAAGGCTTTTTTAAGGAAGTCACCAGTTAACACGATCACCAGTTAAACCGTAACACTGCATTTAGTGACAGCGGGGAGAGCAGCGGCTCATCTCCGCCTCCTCCACAAGCTGATAGCCGTCAGTCATCAGTAAGTGGAGGGACACAATAATAACAACACTGTTCAACTACTGACCATCAACTCACCTGCTCCTCCACACTCACCCCTAAAACACTAGTTTCAGCCGTTAGTTTGAGTTCATTTTTAACAACCACACTGCAGATTTCTGCTGTTTGTGAGGAGCTAAACTAACAGCAGTCAGCACTAACAACACGAACAAAGAGACATTAAAGTGTAAAAACACAGAAACTGTCGGTTACATTACCTTCAGACGGAGAAAACTATCTGCAGCACGATGTCAGAGGAAGTGAAAGTAAAGTGTGAAGAGGAAGAGGAAGAGGGAGGAGTTGACTTTTAGTGGCACTTAAATAAATTCTGAAGAGGAAGAGGAAGAGAGTCAGCTGACTGAAGACTCTGCTCCCTTTGTTTCAGAAAGATGATGTCTCTATATATTCCACATATGTTATGTCGTATTGGATTTGATTTGTAACATCAACTAGAAGGAAGTCTGGATGATTCCTTATAAATACTTCATAGTGAATAAGGTGAAGGAAGTGATAAATATGAGCCTGCTAATCAATTACATGGTGAAAAGAAAACTTCTGGCAAGACTTCAGTAGATTTACAATCAACCATGTTCATAGAGATTTTACTTTAAGGTGGGAGAATGTAGTATTTAGTTTTTTCAGAGAACACAGAAAAGAAGATAAATGTGTAATAAATGTGTTGATCCTGCTGGCAAAACTACATTTATGTCAATTCAGCAGTAAAAAAACTCACCTTGCATTTTTCTTCCAAGAGACTGAACAAGTAAATCTGATCTCTGAATCCAAAAACAAAAAGGCTATAAAAACCCTTCATGTATGTTCACCTTTGAATATCTTTGTGTAATGTACCCGAGTATTCCTCTGTCTATATCCTTTATATACTGTTCTGTATACTGTGTTCTTTTACAATAAAGATTTCTAAAATAAAAATAAAACAATCTTTAAAGAATGAGTGTGGAGAGGAATTGGACAGCAAGTATTTTATATTTGTAGTATTGTGACTAAAGTTGTAAATAGAACATATATATTGATCCTTGTTTCTTGTAATAACTCAGTATTTATTTCAAATATAACATGAACCTCTCTTCATTTTATGACTGTTGTTTTTTTTCCAATTTCAAATGAAAAGAATTAAAACATATTTGTAGGACTACTTGTATTCTCTGTTATTCTTCACTTCCACCTTCCACTGTACTAAACTGTTCTTTCTAATATAAATGACACATATAGATCATTGCTGACAGAGATGTGTAACTGTATAAGAACCAAGGCTGATCCATCCTGTCTCACTGTCCTCACCATCAACCAGAAAAGACTCTGATCAATTCCTCATTGAGCTAATCAAATCTGCCTGTATCCATTATGTCCAGTGAAATAAATAAATAAATATCTCTAATAATAACAAAACATTTACATCTACTTACAATACTGTAACGTTAACAAGCTGCGTTCAACTAGCCTTTGTTTATAGATGTTGAAGTAACAGCAATGTATATCTTTAGAAGTAATCTACAAAGTTTAATAAATGCAACCACTCACCTTGTTTCTGCTCCTCAGCCGCTGCTCGCCTTTTCACCGTCATCAATCAGCTCAATCGATCCTTCTCCTCTTCTGTTAATGGGGAATAGCAGCAGAGCGGGGCGCCTGTTGTAGTCTTATTCAAATCTTACATCATTCTTCTCACTTCTTTATCACATCAACACCACATTTACAGGACTATTTGCAGCGCGCATGAATATTGCCGCCACAGCATAGGTGATTTGTGTTAAGTACACACATTGAAATTTATATTGAACTCAACTGACTTACAAACCTGAGCTTTAATACTGATAACTCATAAAATTCAGTTGAAAATTCACATTCATTCTCTTGATGTTAAGTGGAAGTAAATTATTGTGACTTGTTCATCAAATCCCTTTTTTGGCTTAATGACCAGTGTCAATTTGTGTAACCAGTATTTTCTTTTTTAACTACTCAGTCTGATCAATTAATCACCTGTAAAACATCTTCAGCTTTTATATCATTAACTGGACAAACATTGGCGGGGTCGTCATAGCAACGCTGCGTTAAAATGCCGTGACTTTGTTTTGTACACGACACAAACACATAAACAATGTAGGGCATGGAGGCGATGTGTACTAGCTGTATGTGTCTTTCTGTCACACACACTTCCTTCCTTCCCATCCTTCCTTCCTTCCTTCCTGCTGCTGTATGTGTCTTTCTGTCTCACACAAAGCAAGAGAAGAGAAACCAAATCTCTGTAACACTGTTGTTGATATTTAAAAATGGCGGCTTAGGTTCTTGTGTGGGACGGCTCATGACTCTTCCAGTGACTCTCTGACCAATCAGAGGCCGGAAGTCTGATGACGTCACATTTAGTCTCGGCTCCGCTCGCTTGAAACCTCAGCAGAGTAGATACTAAACAAGCAGCAGGTACCAGGTAGCCTACTATCCCTGATGGAGGAGTAAAACAACCCGAGTAGAGTCGTGCTGGGACTGTGTAGTGGAAAAGCAACATTATAATGTTTCTAGCGTCTACATTAAATGTGGAATATTACTTTTCATTTATGGATCTTTGGCGCCATCTGGTGGTAAAAAAGTTAAACTGCATGCTGTCAGTTTAATGAACACAGATGACATGATGTGCTTTTAAATGATAAAATAGTTAAATATTTTTATTAGAATGGTAATAATGACTTCTGTAAAATGCTCACAAACATAAAGAGGGACAGAGAAGCAGAGTGAAGCTATTTCAGCAATATTTCCAACACATGGAGGCTGTTAGCTCAGTCATTCTTCATCCTGCCACCAGATGGAGACAACGTCAACAAAGCTCATCAATCAGCTCAATTGATCTCTTCTGTTAATGGGGAATAGCAGCAGAGCGGAGCGCCTGCTGTAGTCATATTAAAATCTCACATCATTCTTCTCACTTCTTTATCACATCAACACCACATTTACAGGACTATTTGCAGCAGATATAAATATTAATGATTCATTAATAAATGGTGATATGTTTTACACTTTACAGTAAGTTGTGTGGAGGTTGTAGAAATGAGAAACTGAGTCTGCACTAAACTGAATGAATTATAGAACTATTAATAATGTTCAGATTATTATTAGATGGACATTTTTCTGAATGTGACAATAAAGACAGATCAAATTAAAGCTTCTATTAAAGTTCCATTTATTTCTGCCTGAGTAACACAAACATACAAATGATCAACTTTACTTGGTAAAAAGACAAAAACAGCAAATAAGAAACATGAAAAGATTAGAAACAGATGAATGATCCTGTAAATGAGCTTTTTATTGTGGATATTTAGTGAGGCGCTACATCACTCATAATACTGCAGTACTTTTACTGTAATACTGCATACTACATCACTATAATACTGCACTACTTTTACTGTAATACTGCATACTACATCACTCATAATACTGCAGTACTTTTACTGTAATACTGCATACTACATCACTATAATACTGCAGTACTTTTACTGTAATACTGCATACTACATCACTCATAATACTGCAGTACTTTTACTGTAATACTGCATACTACATCACTATAATACTGCAGTACTTTTACTGTAATACTGCATACTACATCACTCATAATACTGCAGTACTTTTACTGTAATACTACATACTACATCACTATAATACTGCAGTACTGTTACTGTAATGTAGTATTTTTATATTGTTGTGTTGGTACATTTACTGCAGTAATCATAGTCAAACTGAAAGTTAATATGAATGTAGTTTCCATGTTTGGTATTTCATTAGATTAATATCTAAATGGAAACTCGACAGTTTGAATGTAACAGACACAAAAAGCTCAAAGTAATAAATGAAAGTAAGGTTCTTCTTTCCATCAGAGCTCAGGATCAAACATCTGTACCATACCTCAGAATTTATTAGATGAAAATCGTAAATTTGTGAGAAATAGTTTCACAAATTTGGGAGTGAAAAACTGGGAAAAGGTATTTTATTCTGTAGAGCAATCACCTCACTTCCTAACAGTAGAGAGAAGTCGTTTGTACATTGATCTAATTGTACTTTTCAGTTGTGTTTAACAATAAGAAGATACTTCTTATAAAAACTTATAACATTAAAACGCACAGGACACACACTTCCGGTCTACTCCTTCAAATGTATGTGAATTAAACTTGTATATTTTCTGACATATAACAAACATTTGGTTCGAGTCAATTTATGTTTATTATTCCGGTTGAGCACGAAGATGTGATTTTACTTTGAAGGAGTTGAACCGACGTGAGTGTAATGTGATTTTATTTTGAAGGAGTAGAACCGAAGTGAGTGTAATGTGATTTTATTTTGAAGGAGTAGAACGGAAGTGAGTGTGTGTGGATGTGTAGCAAATGACGTGTGATCAGAAAATTGAAGAGTAATAAATGTTTGGACGTCCAATTCAAGCAGCAGCTCCTGTGTTTTAATTGCTTTACTGTAGTATAGTTAGAGGTACTAGTACTTTACTGCAGTACAGTTAGAGGTACTTGTACTTTACTGCAGTACAGTTTGAGGTACTAGTACTTTACTGTAGTACAGTTAGAGGTACTTGTACTTTACTGTAGTACAGTTAGAGGTACTAGTACTTTTTTTTCCTTCCTTCCCTCCTTTTCTCCCTCCCTTCCTCCCTCCTTTCCTTTCCTTTCCGTCCTTCCTTCCTTCCTACCTCCCTTCCTTCCTTGACTCGAGGACAACAGGAGTGTTAAAGGACAATTATAATAATACAACTTTTAGGTTTAAAAAAAAAAAGTGTAATTAAATGTAATGAATTATTTTTCATTGGGACAGAAATGTCAATGACACATTAAAATCAAACCACAGTACAATACACAAAGTGAAGAGGTTTGAGGTGTTTTAGTTTTGTCCAGCAGGGGGCAGCACACACCTGCAGGACTAACAGAGGACAGCCTTTAGTTTTCATGGGGAGGTGTTTGTGTGTGTGTGTGTGTGTGTGTGTGTGTGTGTGTGTGTGTGTGTGTGTGTGTGTTATAACTGGAGTAATTGACGTATTCATGCTTTTACTACAACCTGAGGAGAGTGTAGTAATATACAGAATAAGCGATTCAGAGTTCATTCATCGATCCTTCCTGAGGTCACACGACTGGGATTCAGTAAACCAACCTCTTTTACTGATAGGCAAGGCAGTTTTATTTATATAGAGCATTTCATACACAATGATAACTCAATGTGCTTTACATAAAACAGAAACATTAAAACATACAATTAACCCCCCCCCACCCCATAATAAAAACAAAGTACAGAAAAATAGAAAGAGAGAAATAAAATGCTAGAATAGAGCATTAAATATAAGATTGCAGCATAAAATAATAATTAGCTTTAAAATCATTAAAAGGACATAGAGTGCAAATGAAAGATTAAAATGTAAAGTGCTTTAAAAGAGCTCAATCATAAGCTCAGGAGAAGAGAAATGTTTTTAACCTGGATTTAAAAATGATTTCAGTTCTGCTGCTAGTTTGTTCCAGTTGTGTAAAAGCTGCTTCATCATGTTTAGTTTGAACTATGGGCTCAACTATCTGACCTGAGTCAGTAGATCTCAGAGCTCTACTGGGTTTATATTCTACTAACATGTCATTCATGTATTCTGGACCTAAACCATTCAGTGATTTGTAGACCAGTAGCAGAACTTTAAAATCTATTCTATAGCTGACTGATAACATATTTTTTACTCATTATATTTTATTCACACAGAAACATTTTCAGCACTTAATGATGATTTACATATTGATAAAATGATTTTTTTTAATCGTCATGGATGGTGGATCATTTAATTTCCCTTTTATTTTTACCATATCATATTATAATATATTAATACGTTATACATTTACAATACACTGCATCAAAGTAAAAGTTTGAATTACAATAAAATGCTCAAACACTAAACCACATATACACCTGAGAACACATACAAACAGTTACTTTACAGTCTTCATCATTTCTTTCATTCTCTTCTTCTTCTTCATGATCATACAGTTTACAACATTAGTTTTCTTTACTGACATTTGATTCATTTGATGAATTCTGCAGATTTCACAGTGTCCATGATCCCTGGTGTTTCTCTGACAGGAGGAGACTCTCCTTCCTACAAACCACACAGAGAAGCTGAGGAAACAGAACCAGGCCAGAACCCAAACCCAGCACACAGAGGTCCAGTGAATGTGGTGTTGAAGGTGTGGAGGTGGATCAGTGTGTCAGAGGAGACTCTGTAGAAGGACAGAGTGCCAGCAGGACAGTCCACATACACTGCTACTCTGTTAGAGACAGAGGAGGAGGAGGAGGAGGAGGAGGAGGAGGAGGAGGAGGAGGAGGAGGAGGAGGAGGAGGAGGAGGAGGAGATGGATGTTTCTCTGTTATTGTGACGGACAGAGTAACCATCATCAGAGCAGCTCAGATTCCAGGACTGATCGTTCCATCCAAACAAACAGTCTTTACTGTCTCC